>NC_135416.1:23280349-23580349 GCF_051991245.1 Festucalex cinctus | reverse complement strand
TTAAGTTAGCTATATTAGAGTAGGATTTCTGATGATTAATGTATTAAATCTGAGTGTTAATATGTAACAAATATTTTATTTTTGATTGAATATTTCACAATGATTATTTTAATGTCATACTTTTAAAAAATAATGACATTGACTGCCAAAGACGTTTCATGATGATTAGTAAAATTCCAATGAATGGAATGCGATCTTTCATTGAGTAGCCACATTGTATATGTAATAAAGGCAAACAATATTCTTTTTGCCTTGAAAGATGAGTTAAAATGCTCAAAAGCGGCTGTCACTGTGGATTTTTTTGTTTTGTTTTTATAACGCCTGGCAGTCAAAGAGTTAATGACATTTAATTTATTTTTCAAGGATTTATAAGATAAGAAAACTTTTTTTTTTGTACAAAGTCAGTTTTTATTTCATAATGACCTTTTCCATCATGGTCTTCTTTTACATAATGGCGTTTTACAGCCGAATGACTTGGCCTGTCAATCAAATGACATGAGGAGGAGCCAGTTAAGTGATTGGCTGAGTCCCTTATACAGACATGAGCAGCAGTATCGATTCACACGTGGATAGTGTAGCGCCTGATGAGGAGCCGCAGCGGTCACAGGCTTGGTAACGCATGGATACGGAAGATAAGTCACTTTCAGAAGTACTCCAAGAAGTAGCAAATCGTTTAGAATCGGACCATAGCGTAAAGGCCTTGTTAAACTTCTGCGTCAGGCTGCGGGGTAGTTGTCACGGCGATCGAGGCTCAAACAGGTGGTCCCACCCACTGACTTTGATTGACAGACCAAATCATTCGGCTGTAAAACTCCATTATGTAAAAGAAGACCATTGTGGAAAAGGACATTATGAAATAAAAAGTGACTTTGTAAAACAAAGTTTGCTTATCTTATAATACCTTGAAAAATCAATTAAATGTCATTATTTTCAAAAAGTATGACGTTGTTAAAATCATTATGAAATATTTAATCAAAATAAAATAGTTTTTTAAAATATTAAAGAACAGTATGAACGCTTTTCATAATAATACTAACAACTCATTTTACAATTTAATGGCTATATTACATAATTGTCTATTATTTATCAAAAGGCTAATTATTTCAAAAAGGCCTTTTTATTTATTGAATTTTGACACTTTTGGGCTTCCATATAGAACTAGATCAACCACACTTTCTGTATCTGTCACTTCTCCCCCTTACACCCCAAATACACATGCTTTTAGAGAAATTAAACCAGTTTAAATCCTTTTAACTCGTAACATGTATTTCCAGATCAACTTTTGAATGTGTCAGAAATACTCGCCCGAATGGAGATTAATCCAACATATACGGCAAATGAGACTGATATGCTATTCTGTTATGAAAATTATATACTGTATTAGGTATCTTTTAGCAATACGATTACCTAATTAAGATATAAATAGAGAGTTATTCAAAATAATTGAAATGATTACATTGAAATTAAGTTAAAACAAAGTTTTCTTTTTCCTTGTCAAAAAGAAAAAGGAATGCGCCAAATTAAAATGAAAACATAATGAAAGATGAAATCAGTGGATGCACATATTTGAAACGAGACAGAAATAAGCCTTCTTCTCATATTCTAAGATGTGCTGTAATTGACCAAGAAAAGGGGGTTTGTTTGAGGGGTTGCTTTAGGGTGGAGTGGGATGTCCTTCAATAGGATTCTGTACAGGGGCCCAGAACTCAGTGGTACACTCCTGTCTGTTAATATCAAGATGCTATACATGTAAAATAGAATACCACTCATTGGTTATGGCCTTGTCTCGGTAATGACAATCAAGCAACGTCCCCCTGGACATCCGGAGGGAGTTATGCAAATTAACAAGTACACACTGTCCAAATTGTGAATCAAGTCAAACCATCTCCAGATATACGTATGTTGTGGTACTGGTAAAAGTTACAAATTGGACCCTTGGTGAGACAAGTACACAGCAGCAACAGCAGTCAGTCAGGGGGGTCCAAACAAAGCTGCCAGATTCCACACACTTGTGGTCCGTTAAGTGCTGGCATATTTCCACCTTGTCATGATAGTGGTCTTGCTGAAGGGACAAACTGGAAGTCATTCAAGGAACGGCTCCCAACCTTCCGCAGAGTTTGGCTCAAGTTTGCATAAACAAGGTGAGGCAGATGGCCATGGGCTCCCTTATTGAAGCAATATATTCACATTGTAAATGCAAGCAAAAGGAAAGAATGTGAATCAGAGATGTTGGGAAAGTTTCCCCTTTGCCTATTATGCTGGACACTGTTTTACCAGGAAGTCTCCTTGGATGCATTTGTGAATATTTACACAAACCTCAACGCAGAATAAGGTAATTTTGAATAATAATTTAAAAAAAAATCTCCTTTATTGCTTTTTAAATTGGTCAACCTTCAGACATTGCTTTGCATTCTATGTTTTTGATCAGTACCAGGCAGCTTATCTTTGCTTTTGCTTCATACATTATTAACAGTGTTTGAACGTTACCCAGACCAGTAAATTGTAATACTTTGGATTGTCGAAAAGTGAGTTTATAACACATTTCCAGGGTGAATTTCCTTGAATGGATTCACACAGAAGTCTGGCTGGAACTGCTATAAAGCGGAGATCATCCAAATTAATAAGGGTCTGGACTCTGGAGAGAAAAACTATTCACTAAATAAAACCAGAAACCGGCAATTGAATTATGTTCAGTTATACCGTATGTCAGCTAGGAGTCTTCTATTGTCTTTAAAGTATGTATATTAGGATGGCCTGGCTCAGTGCTAGAGTAGTTGTCGCCCATCTGTGAGGTTGTGGGTTCGATCCTCACCCCGGTACCCATGTTGAAGTGTACTTGAGCAAGACACTGAACTCCGATTTGCTCCCGATGGACCTGGCCTTATCTTATTTTTTACTGCATGACCGATTTCTGTTCCATGGACTATACAGCAATGCTTGTTTTAAAGTGCTTTATAAATAAATAAATAAAATTGAGTTGAGTTGAAGGGCAGTTTCAGGGTACATTTGTATACCAATTTAATCCATTTAAATTATATATAGCTGCCCATTTCACGGGGTAGCCTCCCTTTTTCTTTTCTTTTTTTTTTCCTTTGTCTCCTCATACAAAACTATTCAGTTGATTTGATCTGCTATGACAGCCGCAGTTACACATATACATTTGAATCCATTTCTGTCTTTGGAACGAATGAGGAAAGTGGGAAGTAACGTATACCATAAAGAAGTCCGCATTTGTACAGTAGTAGTTTTTTTGTGTAATAGGGTCTAGGGTTGCACGATTTTTGAAAAAAAAAATAAATAAAAAATAATGCTGTATTCTCACCAAAAGCGAGGGATGGCGATTCGGTGGCGCATTTGCATTGTAGTCAATGGAGTTCACGCGCAACGGAACGAAAGTGCGTGGGGCGGCGCGGAGGACGCGTTTCGCGCGTTGGAACGCAGTGCGCAGCAGCGAAAATCCGCACATTCGTGACGAAAATCCGCACATTCGCATATACGTCGAAGTTCAAAAAATTGAACTTTTTTTGCGTTTCGCTTTGCCGTAGCCAATCGGCTTCGAGTACGCATGACAATACAACAGATACAGCAGGAATCCTCTTCTTTTGAATATGCTAAGGGGGGAGCTTTGACCTACATTACAGTAAAAGCAATACAGCACCCCTCAGGCCATGATAAATGTATCATTCAACTAGCTGTAAATCTATGATTAATCCGAAGAGTTATGAACAATTTTGTTTTAAGTTTGAAAAGTTCCTAAGTACTGCTTTAATTGAAATTTGGATTTGTGTTTGAAGCGGCTCTACTGAAAATGTTTGTAGACAAGAAAATACAATTTACTGCAATACGCAATGTGAATTTAAGAACTAAAAAACAATTGATTATATAAAAAAGAAAACCAGTTGTCTATTTGGTATATTGTATGTTGTCGTATTTTTATTCTTTAATAAAAGTTGTTACTCGAATGAATAATCTTTTAGAAGTCAAAGTTTAGAATACTAATACTAAATCATAGTTACGACTCCTGGAGGCGTCAAACTACACTGGTGTACACTTATTTTTGTTTTATTACAATTAAGTAAACTGTTGTCTGAGCATATTGATATCCCCACCAAAGGCAAAGTAAATCTTGGAAGCATCCCCTAACACTCCATTATGTTGTCACAAATACAGCACAAGATGATGCATAATTAGATGTCTCCAAGGTGAAAAATGTCCCAGCAGCTAGAAAAACAGCTGGCAAATGTGATTATGAAAGTATCAAGGAGGAGAAAATTTGAATTAGCTTTGAGCTGTTCTTGGAGGCACAGCAGATGTTACTTATAGTGGACAAAATGGTGGGTGTTTTCATGATACATAAGAATGTACTGATCCAGCATCAACAAGATGCTTGAGCTTCTAATAGTGCAATTTACTCATTCTGATCTTGTGACACAGTAACAAAAAATTAAAACAACATTAACTGGGGATGGCATGCAGGTTTTTTGATTATACCGAAAGGCTGCAGCTAAGGATTATATTTATAATCAATTAATTTTCTGATTTATGTTATCAATTAATTGATGAATCAGATTTGTTTTGTTTTTAATTTCCATCCCTTTATTTATAAAATGAACAATGCAGAAAATGCAAACAAATAAATACATTAATGATCACTTTCAAATGATCCATGATGTCAAAAAATTGTTCATCATTCTTTTTCAAAGTGAAAGCAGATGTTTGTAAATGTCTTATTTTTGGGGGGAAACACTTAATTCATGTTATATGAATATGTTAACATGAAAAACAGGAACGGAAATGGGAACTTTCTCTCATTCACAAGTTTTGTTAAGAGCAAGAGCATAATTATGGTCCTTTTCCATTATATACTATTTCGACCTCTCATTCACAAGCTATGTTAAAGGAGCAAGAGCATATGGCCTTTTTCCATTATGTACTCTTCCGGGGTCGTGTGGTTACTCTTCTCTCTCTCTCCCTAGTTGTAAAATGCAGGTCCGACAGGGCCACTACGTCACTATCACCTCATTGGCCAACAGACTTAAGGCATTTATTAAGCGATCCACAAGTAACTCGACTGTACACGCTCATTTACTGTTTTTTTTTTTTTTTTTTAGCAAAGACAGAGCCGCCTACCACCAAGTTATAAAAATACAGTTGATATTTTTAGGGCTGCACAATATGGTCCAAAATTCATAACATGGTATCAATTGGATCGCGTTACGGTAGAGGTATATATCATGAAATAAAATTAGGGGTAAAAATATTTTTAAATAATGATAATTTATTCATTTTTAGGGGCGGCACGGTAGAAGAGTGGTTAGCACGTCCGCCTCCCAGTTCTGAGGACTCCGGTTCGAGTCCAGGCTCCGGCCTTCCTGGGTGGAGTTTGCATGTTCTCCCCGTGCCCGTGTGGGTCTTCTCCGGGTACTCCGGTCTCCTCCCACATTCCAAAGACATGCATTACAGGTTCATTGGGCGCTCCAAATTGTCCCTAGGTGTGCTTGTTTGTGTGTGGATGGTTGTTCGTCTCTGTGTGCCCTGCGATTGGCTGGCAACCAGTCCAGGGTGTCCCCCGCTTGCTTCCCAGAGCCAGCTGAGATAGGCTCCAGCAACCCCCGCGACCCTTGTGAGGAATAAGCGGTCAAGAAAATGGATGGATGGATGTTTCTGTGCTCAGGCATGTTCTTTTCTTTTTTTTTTCAGTACAGCCTGATTGAGTGGGCGGATCCTCCAGGCTACACAGCTGGAGCACGTTGTAATCAAGCTACTTTAAAAGGCAGCTGAAACTGTCCATCACTTGTCAGACGATTGGTTTTTGCTCACCTCTGTGCTACAATGTTTAGTCTCAACTCTCTGTTCCTTGTTTTGCCTCGATCTTGGATTTTTGTCGATTAAGGTCCCTTACAATTTTTCTGTAAGTGCATTTTTTTCCTGAACTTTTTAGTTTTTACTTTTGGTATGAACTAGCAATTAAATTTATTTTGCAAATTTCAAACCAGAATTAAAGTTACTAAACATTGAATCAACTTTTTTTCTTTTTTTTTCTGATAAACTAGTATCTACTAATGCTGTCTAAATGTTCACGTATCAAAACGGTCCTCCAGGCAACACCCCCCTTTGAGCGCCTTACTATACCCAGGGATTACTTAGCCTTTACTGATTCTGCCAATTAGATTCATCAGATCTCAAATGTCAAAATTAACTAGAAGAAATAAAATAAATAATCAATGTTACTAGTTGTACAGTTAACCCACAAATGTTTCAGGCAACTATTTTGTGCATTGTACATATTGTACAAATGCATTCTCTGACATGCTATTTTCCTATTTTCTGTATCCACTGTTGCTGTGGAAACAATGCTGTATGCTGAAGTATTCGAGGCGTAAAATGGGACTGGAGAGAGAGAAGATTTTTCCAAAGGTAGTTTAAATATTCTTCCTGCAGGTCATAAAGACAGTTTAAACATATATTAGGTATCTTCTTCGCAAGATCAGGACAAAGCAGTTTTATTGGTGTCAGCAAGACACAAGTGCATGGTTTCAACAAGGACCACATCTGGGATTAGGGCTGCACAATATATCGAAGAAATATCGATCATGATATTGGCCCATGCAATATGCATATTGCAAAGACATGCTAAAAGTTTCATATGGAATTTGATGCTTTTATCTGAGTTTGACCAGTCAGACGTTAACTTAAATGTGCACTGATGCACCACCATCCAATAGTTGAACATTATCGAGACGTAATTACAATTAATTAAGAATACATTGAGGATTTCAGAAAGTAAATCTAGAAGAGAGAAAAGTGAAATAATAGCAGGTGCCTTTGATTGGACATGTTCTTCTGGCAAGGGTGTTGCTTTTTCACAACCTCTTTTTCTTTAATTGTCTTTCTCTATATCATCCTTTACTATTTTATTCTTTCCAGTATTTTCATAATTATTGGAACAGACAACATTTGAATTTGAAATTGAAAGATGGAATATAAGACAAGAGAAACATCTCAATTCTGGGTACAGTATTTGCTATACATCTGATACACTTACTACCCTGCGCGCAAGCACGCACACAGTCCTACATTACAATCCTTAAGGCTGCTTTCAGCACATGTACCACTTTACATTTTCAGTGATTTAGGATTATCTTTTGTGGGGAAAAAAAAACAAAAAACAAAAAACAAAACAGTTTTCTAAATGGAACATCTCAGTGCAGCCATTGGTTTATGTTAAAGGTTTAGTTCGGATTTTTTGACATGAATCTAAATTTCATCCTCACCTCCTGTGTGTGTGATCATCACTGACAGCGTTCTGTGACACGAGTTCTGGTCCGGTGTTGGACGAGAGGAAAATGGTCCAACAAGTTGGCTGGGGTCACCGAAATAAAGCGTTTTTCTTCTAAAAACAATTTGTGTTAAAAAGAGTTATACATTTGCATCACTAAACTCCTTTCTGAAAAAAAGTCAGATTACCGCCGGGCACTATTTTTCTGTTCATTCGTATCACTGCGCGGCGCCCCGCATACAGCTGATACAAGCCCTGATCTGTAAATTGAGAAGTAGTTTGTTTAAATCCTGTATTTAAAAAGTACCTTTTCCAGAGCGAAACCGGCATACTCGGCCTTTAACCTCTAAACAAAAAACTCATAAATTGTTAAAGGGTACAACCTTCATTTTAATGACTGATTTAATGAGGTTATCATCTGTTATCCTGATAAAATTTATCAAAAACCAATGTGGTGCCCCCAAAATGGGCTCAAAATTTAATGTAAATATTACATTTGAGTCTCCTACAATTAATGAATCAATTATTAGTTTAATAATTAATTGAACCAATTTACCCTACAGTAGGAAGTGTGTTATGTTCGAGCATGTTTCCTGAAATTGCCAAAATGCTCCCATACATGTGATGCACAAGGGTTTTCAACTTCCTTTGCTACTATTAAAGTGAATGTGGACTGATTATGTTGCTGTTATGTGAATGCGGTTAGTCCCACCCCTCACTGACCAATCCGTGGACCGTGCATGATCCGAACCGTGTGGGGCTTGATTCATTACGTCCCGATCATGGATCAATTATGATCCGCTGCATATATTAGTACCGTCTTTCGGTATCCAACCCTACTTGTATGTGCTTGCTGGCTCCCGCAAATTTATTATTTTATTTGTTTTCTGTAATGCAGTATTGTTCGTTTGAGTCCAGGGAACTTCCTACTTGCTAAAGTGCCTTAGAGCAAAGCGCTGAGGGTGTGTCGTTTGGTGTGTGCGTGTGTGTGCCTGTGAATTTAGCATGAATAAAAGAGCTTTTTCAGCCCTTCAATAGAAAACTACCCACCCCTCACCGCCTTGTCACCCCCTGAACAATAAAAAAAAAAAAGAGAGAATTAAGAAATAAGCCCAAGCATTTTCAGTAATCCTTCCAGGGGGATAGGGAAAGGCATAAAACACATTTATATCCTCCTTAAGGATGGCATTACAGCAATTAGAAAAGATTAAGGTGTTGGAATCTAAAAAGCAGAAGTACACAGCATTTTACCACCAAACGTAATCCCTGCTTTAGTGAATCAATTTATTGGAAAGTATCTCATTAGTGTCTAGCAAGTGCACTACGAAGAAGGCACCATGACTGATCCATATTAACTTTCAAGTCATGGACAACGTGGCTGTTGTCCAGAAAATCCTTTTGCTGTGAAAGCTGCCAAGGTCAAATCTGATGAAAATATGATGAAGCAGCAGTAAATCGTTCCTCTTATTCTACTTTTTCCATCTCCACACAAATGTGTACAATTGCAGTAAATGTACAACACAAGCACAATTTCTCCTGTCCATGGCATCTATTGTGTACAATATGGATTTCATTTTTGGCAGCCCATAGGCCTATTACAGATTTATGTTTTGTGATCGTGTTGTTAAAGAAAAAAATATAATGGTGTAAGCCATTTTTTCCAGCAAAAAATAAAAAATAACCAAATACATTACTGATCATGTGATTTCGTTATTATTGCAAACACTTCATATTACTAAATGTCGAGTGAAAAAAAGAAAGTGGTCGGATGAATGGAATATGAATATTTACATGTATAAAAGAACGTATGGTGTTCCACATGGTTCAATTCTGGATCCCTTGTTGTTTTCATAGGATCTGCGACCCCTGGGTAAATAGCAGTGGTTGTTTTTAAGTGCTTTATAAATAAAGACTTGAGATGAGTGATGGGAGTCAGTGTCCTAACGTCATTATTTACAATGCCAAGTTGATCAATTCTATTATAGCACAATGTGATATCAAACAAAACTAAACAAACACTTCCTTAAGCTGCATGGAGATGGGGAATACAAGAACACAAAGCTGTCTGAATTCACTGTGAAGAGAGCCAGATCGATGAAAAGGCTCTCCCAGTTCATTTTGTTCACCTGTGAGCACGATACCAATGTCTTAAATAAAAAAATAAATAAAAATAAATAAATAAATAAAAAATCACACAAGCATTTGGTCACATAAAGAAAATAAAATGTACAAAATACCAGATATGGGTTGCTTGTGAAATATAGAAAATAAAATTGTAAACGTTACAGAAGTCCACAAATATGTAATGAGCTAGACAATCTGCCTCATTTTCCATATTGAAAAGTAAAATGAAATACTATACGCGTAGCAGGCAAGGATGAAACTTTACTGATGATTTGCCGTTATTTTTTATCACCTTGAATCACCGTACATCACCAAATGACCGTAAAAGCTGAAAAGATATTACAAACCCATGCAAACAATAATCAAAAACCTTGTACGTGTACAAACACGTGCTAATGAACAAATATTAAACAAAATGTACCTTTTGCCTCTTCGGAGGGGCTACTAGTACAAAAGAGATCAACAAACTTCCCTCGTACGTACGCTATTAAGCTACCTTAAGTACAAAAAGCACTCAATTGGAAGTGTCTAATCAAAATAAAAGTGTTGGCCCAAAACCGAAAGTTTTGATTTACAATGCAAATTTCAATGAAATAAGATACAATCAATACTCCGGTAAGAAAAAGTAACTATGGTTATTTACAATACGAGTTAAGCATCTCATGGTTTTGCGGCCTAGTTATTCTAGGGTTGAAAGCTGAAACTTTCTCTTGTAGGGAGAACGGGGCTAGTTCTATCAATTTTAATACTTTTATATATTTATTGGAATCAATACATCATATATAAATAAAACGTATACCAGAGGAAAGACCAAAGTCTTGGGTATATTTTCTGTATTCATGTAATTTTCATACTTTGTGGCAGTGCAGAGTTATGAGCCATCAAATAAGGGGAGTGAACATGTGACATTTTACGTCACCAATGGGTAAGTTGTCACACTATATGGGGTAAGATGTCACATTTGATTTTGCAACTAATAAGACTAGGAAAAATTAACCTTGTTCTCCTTTTTTTGTTTGTTTGTTTGTTGGTTTATTTTTCCAGCCAGAGAAATTGTTTATCATTGATCTTGAAAATGTATCATTGTCATTGAGCAAACTAACATAAATTATTATGAACTAGATTAAAGTCATTAGGAACTGCTAGCATATAGGTCATAGCTTGCAGTCTCAAATGCCTGAATTGCTTCCCCTACATTGGAAATTTGTGTCTAAATTGAATTTCAAAAAAGCAATGGATGGATGGATGGTTCCTCATGAAAATTAAACCAGTCCTGACAAGTGGGCATACTGTATTTCCAACAACTGGAAAATCAATTTTTAAAAGATGAAAAAAACTTGGCAAACTAATTTCCTCACTCTTCAGACTGATCACGAGAAGAACAATTCTGAACTTAAGAAAAACGAATTACTAGAGGTGCATTTTTCATTGGCCCATTCGTCCCGGTGTCTCGTATCTTGCCATGTGTATGTCAAACAATTTTCACAGCAATTCAAACGAAAAAACAATTGATAGGAAATTTAACTGTTAAATTACTTCCTATTTACTTCCTAATTCATGTTTGCGTTCTCATTCGCATCTGCATCCAGTTGGTATCAGGGCGGACTTACGTAGTAGCATGGACTTACATACCCTCTTAAAATAATTGCCCAAGTCTATTTTTTATTTTTTTTTTGCAAAAAGTATTATTTTTGTTTTGCCTAAATCATCTCCTCATTATGCGAATGGTTCAATTTTTTGTTTCCTGAAAAATCTGAAAAAAAAAAAAAGACTTGGCCGATTATTTTAAAAAGGGGTCTATGAATGCTGCTTACTCGCCGTCGGTAGAAGTGACACCACTGGAAGTGCCTTGGCGGCCATCTTGTGTTGCCACTTTTGCTCATAACTTGAATACATTGATTTCGTTTTCTGTTTTCACTGCAAAAATGTCCCAAATGTATAGCATACAATTGTACCAATAAGTCATATGTAAGTCCGTGTGTAGCAGGCAATGACCAGAACTACAACTACTTCCTGCTTTCGCATCTAAGAATCATAGAAGTACTTGTGTCATCAGTCTCTACAACACAAGCTGAGCTTTCTAGTGATATATTTCCATTTACAGTGCGTGAAAGGCGTGAGGTAACACACAGCCAGCTTCCACTAACTAATCGAGACTGAGCAGAAAAAGTTGGGTAATGGTGTGTGCACGACATTGTCTTGTTTAGAGCTTTGGAAGAGTCAACCAAGTTAGCATTTAGCATTAGCGATTCATGCGCATGTCGGCAGTACAGCGCCCACCAATTGAGAAATATTTGACTTATGATTTTTTTTTTTTTTAACCGTTAGGCATTATTGTGACCCGTTTTGGGCTTTTTGATGGTTCTGACCAAGTCATTTCAAAATAAGATAACGCCCAGGGTTAACACAATCAACACTGTATAATAAAGTAAAAGCATGAATACTCTGTTCTGAATAAAGTAAATGGGAATATAGTATCAAATATTCCGTAAAACAATGTTCAACTATTTAGAAAGTAAGTGAAGGGAGCATTATTATTCACAATTATTCATAGGAGCATTTCATGTCATCGCTTAGAGTTTCATTCCCTCGTTCTCCCTATGGTTTATTTATGCATCTTGCTAAAGGGAAGAAGGAAATGGTCGAAGTGCCTTTCAGAAATCCACATTTGGAAATTAATGTTAACAATGGGCCTGTTGTGTGTGCCCAAAAAAGTCAGAAAGACTGCTAATAAACATTTTCCCATTTATTAATCTTGCATGTATTAGAGCAGCACACTTTGGCTTCTACATAGATTATATTATTTTGCAATGATCACCTAGCTTAGTGACTCCTCATTTGAAAAACGCAGGTGAAGTATAAATGCCTGCGTGAAAATATCTCATTCACACACACACACACACACAAAAAAAAACACATTTTGGCAAGGACACTCTAATTATAAAATATGAGGTTTGTTTCTATTGTAAAAACTGTGTGAGCTACTTTAATAAATTCTAAATCAAAATGTTTGTCTGTGTGCTTTTTTGTCCAGTCTCTCGAATGAATGAATGAATGAATGAATGAATGAATGAATGAATGAATGAATGAATGAATGAATGAGGTTTATTTTGGCTACCACAACACAGAAAAGAAGACAAACAGCCCTTCAAACAAATCAATTAAACAAAAAAGGTTTAGGCAGTGCGGTAACCCTCATCCTGGACAGGGAAAGCTAGATCCATTTATTTTTATCATCATTAGGAGTCTTTTGAGCCGTGCTTTGTTTGGTCCCTCACCTAGGACTTGTTTGCCATGGCTGACCTTGCCAGGGACGAAAAGCCCCAGACGACATAGCTCCTAGGACCATTGGGACACGCAAACCCCTCCACCACGATAAGGTGATGACTCACGAAGGAGTCAAAAAGTATTTCCAGTGTTTTCAAATACATGCTATACATACGTTTTAAAATATCAGATCCTATAAATAATTAATTAGTTGATTATTTCAAGCCAACCTCATTCATAATTCTAATTGCTTTTTCTGTATATTACTAATTGGGTCTATTTTTTTATACATTTCCCCAAATTTCAGCGCAATATGACGTGAGGTAACACAAGTAGAGTACAGTATATGAAGACCTTTCTTATTTAGGAAATCCTTTACTTTATAAAGAACAGCCACTGATTTTAGCAAATTTACGTTTAGTATATTCTATCTATGGCTCCCAACACAGTTTATGATCAATGATCACTCCCAAAAACTTTGTTTCACTGATTCGTTCAATTTCAATACCATTTAATTTTACTTTAATATCACAGTTGAGCTGCATACCACCGAACACCACAATTTTTTGGGGGTCTTTTTTCATTTGGTAATACAATCAAACCATTTAAACACAATCAATTCTCTTTCGTATCAGAATACAAGTTTTTAATTGAAGAAAAAAAAAAAAAAGGAATGAATGTTTACTTTTGAAAACAGCATAACCGTCTTTAAATTCTCTGTCGGTCAGACTTTTTTTTTTTTTTTTTTTTGCAGCTGCGACATTCTGTTAGTCTCTTCAGGAACTCATACCAACCCCAAACTTCTTGCTACAAGGCAACTTACTCCCCTTGGGTCTAAAATCTTTGTCTGGGAGAATTGTGAAAAGTAAGGTCAAGGAAACTGCAATGCCGAAATGTCATACTGGGACTGTGATTGTGTTACATTACAATTTCTGACTGGACCTGCAAGGTCATTATGAAGTCATTGTTTGGTTGTTGAAATAAATGGGGAAGAGTAAACAATTTTCTTTGACTTTCTTTCTTTTACTGAAAGCTGAAGAGTAGATACAATCGTGTTACATGATCATCTCGATCTCTGCATGCCTCTTGTGTTAACAGGGCTTTTTCAACGTAACTGTATGGGGACGCTCGCCTTCTTTTGGTCTCTCAAGTTCAAATACACGTCAAAATGTCTACCTGAAGCATTACTGCCCCTTGAGGTCAAAATCAATTGATCCATGCCAAGGCGCAATACAAATCAATGAATCAATGCTTTAACTTAGAGTAATGACATGAGTTAATGTATATAGTATCAATGAATTAATTAAACTATACAGTAAGTCAAGCTATTGTAAAACAAAATAGGGAACAATGCTTTTCTTTTTGAAAACAATTATTTCTGAGCTAGACAACAACGAGAGTTGTTTTGGGTATTTGTGTTTGTGAATGTGTTTGCGGTAGAAGCGAGCATCCAAAAATGTAAACACAAAGTCCTGTGTCCTGCGCGGGAAAGGAAATAAGCGTGTTTACCCTTATAATCATTTTGGAGTCCCAGCGAGGGACAATTAATATGACTAGTGATTGGTTAATACATATGGACATACAGAGCTGGGAAATTTACATACTGTAATAGTCGGTCCGCCGTTTTATTTTAACCACGCATCCGTCATTACTGCTATTTTAGGAGAGAGAGAGAGAGAGAGAGAGAGAGAGAGAGAGAGAGAGAGAGAGAGAGAGAGAGAGAGAGAGAGAGAGAGAGAGAGAGAGAGAGAGAGAGAGAGAGAATGACAATGACGACCGACCACCAGTCAGGTCATTCTTGTTCGATTATTGTTGACATCACTGGCAACAAGTGAATCAGAATGTTACCGTGATCAGCTGCTCGTCACCTCAGACAGATTAACATGGTGTAGTTACACAGCAGACACATATTTATTTCTACACAAGGTGGAACACTGAACACACTAGGGATGTAACGATATCCAAACATCACGATACGATACTGTCACGATATGAAGGTCACGATACGATCATTATCAGATATTGTGGGGAGGTTGGCGATACAAATAATGTAAAAAATAAAATAAAAAAGGTCACAATAATGTAAAAAAATGAGCTCATACTAAATAAAATACACATAATATTGTGCCTATAATAACACGTAGCCCGTAGCCAGTATCTTACTTTGAAATGACTTGGTCAGAACCATCAAAAAGCCCAAAACGGGACACAATACTGCCTACGAGTTAATATTGAGGCACTCACTTGCTAAAGTTCCTCCACATATTGACTCGGTTCACAAGCATATTACGTTCATCTGACGATTAATGTGGATTTGAAACATAGAAGGGCAAAACATGCCTTGTGAAAATTAAACTGCACTACAAAACTAGCCACCAGAGTGTGCTGGAACAGCACAAATGGAACTCAGCCTGATTTTTTTTTTTTAACAAATGTGCTGCTTTTAATATTTTGACATTATGATGACGATATATTGTGACAGTTTTAATATCGCGATATTTGTGATATCGTTACATCCCTACTTTACACACAAGAAAATATATGAAACAGTGTGGAAAACTTTACACATGACCACACATACAAATTTGAATCCTTTTAATCCTTTTTCACCCTTTCACTTTTATTCCTCCTGCTCTCCTCCCCAAGCTCCTCCTTGCAGTTGAAGATAATAAGGTCAGGCTCCCCTCGCAGAACACCAGCTTTTCAAAGTTGCCGGTGGCCCTCTTTTGGCCTGAGGATGTCACCAGCTGTCGAGAACATCCTCTCCAAGGCAGCAGCGCTAGGGAGCTGGGTGTTGTATTTCAGGAATAGGTCGACCCGTGCCACCCTGTGATTCTTTGGGAAGACGGCCCAGGAGAGGGGTTCCCGCTTGGGCTTCCAGACTTTGATGCTGACCCTAAGCACAAGGCTAGACAATGCGACCAATTCACCCACAAATGCAGGCAGTTGTACGGCTTGTGCTGGTAAAAAATTAATCCAGTTGCACGGCGTGAGTGCATGTTTTAATGAGCGGTGCAACCGCTCATTTTTGAGCCGTGATCATCATATGCATCAAGCGCCATCGATTTGCTTGTACATAGTCCGCGCTGCCGAGTACAATGGCGGTGATGCAATTACCTTATTGGATTTTGAAAATGACCCACGCACCGTGTGGTATGCGTCGCAGCTGAAGGCAGCTAGCTTGACTCGCACTCACGCGACGGTCGACTTCCACACATCAACACAACGCCGCTTCGAAATTATATTTAATTGCCAATTAAGGACGATAAGAGAGTTAATTAATCTGTTAATTAGTCTGTCATTGTTGATACAACACAAGTCTCAGGCGTTAGCAAGTACTAGCCACTAATAGCGTAAACATTGACAGCGTGAGCCGAACTGCAGTTGCATTCATAAACTGTCAGAAATTTCAAACTCGGATAGAAAAAAAGTCCATCAATGCATTTACCATTTCTAATTGCAAATATCTAAACATTGTAGGCTTTCTATCAGGCTACAAAAACTGGCATATATTAAGATTGATGGATGTGATTTTTTATTTTTTTTTTTTACTTAATTACAATGGTCACTTCTGTACAATACCTAATCATCTACTAGGCTGCCATCTTCCATTCTGGTTGTTGGTATGTCAATGAATCAAAATAATAGATAAACCCGCTGTTTAATAATTCTTATAACATTTACCATAAAAAAATAGGAGCACCTTTACAACAATCCCCTTTATACAGGCATTAAACAAAACATTGAATAAGAAATAGAGTCATAGTATGGCAGTTTTATTTTCATCAGTTACCTGAATTCCCATGTAACTCCCTGCAATGTACTCACATTTTCCTGGTTGGTAAACATTGGACAACCTGATCCCAAAGTAGTGTTGAAGGGCCAGATTTGACTTTGGTTTTCCCAAGGTGAAGACCAGTGTTCGCAATAAGAGCTGACCCTTCTGCATTGAACAAACTAATAATGTTCACAAAAGCAAAGCCTTTTTTTTTTTTTTCCAATTTCTTTTAAAGTAATATCAAATATTTGACCTGTTTTATTGCCCGAAAAATCTTGTTCCAGGAAAATATAAATATTAATAAATATATTGCCCACCAGGGCCAAGTTTGTGGTGGTGGTAATAAACAACGCTCATCTATGTGATGTAATTCATATTAATTCAAACTTGTCATTTGTGCTTTTAGGTAAGGAGGTAGCAGAAAGTAGCAAAATCTGTTTGATTAAAGTACAGTGTTTATCGTTTATCGCGGGTTCATCTTTCGCAGCCTCGCTGTTTTGCGGATTTATTTTACAGCACTTTTTTTTTTTTTTTCCGGTGACGCGATTCCGGTCAAAATGGGTTTACGTGTCCTGCCTCGTATCTGTTGAATAGTCGGCGCGCCTTGTGTCCGCCAAACAAATAGACCCATGTGGGCTGGCCTCGGCCATGAGCTGCAATCCGAGCTCCTGCAGTCAAAATGGATTTCAGCCTCATATCTTCATTATATGGCGCTTTTCCACTGGGCAGGTTCCACACCGAAGCGGCATTTTTTTGTCCCCGGATGTTAGCGTCTCGATGGAACTCTTTCCGGGCTGAGCGGTTCCATTGTAATCGCTTTTTAGAACCCTTTCACCAGTAGGTCCTGCAGCGCCGGACGTCACTGTCATCTGATTGGCTGACAGCATCGCAGCAAACAAGCAATGCCGTGGCACACGGCCATTTTCTTGTTTTATGCGAGAGAGGCAGAGAAACCCGCCGGTCTTCACCAAAGTCATAAAAATACAGTATACACAATAAATATAATAATGTTGTACAAAAACGCTGAACTATATTTATAATTTAAAATGTACTTGTGGATGGATTTGTAATGTTTGTGGTTTATAAAAAATCGCGAGTGCACATTCCTTGCTTGGTCGTGTGTTGCCCAATCCTTGAATGAGCGCTCCAGCGGCAGTTAAATGAAGGAGGCGGAGCTGAGCACTCCATTCAGAAATAGCTTCACAAGCAAGTCGTGAATCGCAATATTTCATCCATGGTAGTCCATATTAATTTGTAAATATGGTTCAATGTTGGCGCGCATTGCCACTCACGAAATGTTATGGCAGATCTGCATGCATTGCGGGAGTGCAAGCTTGGCTTGGACAGTTCAAATGATCCCGCCCCCTTCCCGCCGCACGCCTGCTATAATGGAAAAGCAATGGAGGCGGTATGTATGTGGTAGTGTGTGTAATGTGCCGCGCGGGGCTAATGGAAAAGTGGCATAGTGTCATTTCTAACAGCTGTTTTGTTGTTGTTGTTAATGTTATGTGTGTGTTATTATTATTATTATCATTATTATTATTATTGTTGTTATACGTATTATTTTATTATTTTATTTATTTATTTATTTTTTTAAACATATCGGCCTGGAAAAAAATGGATGGATCGCAGTTTTATTTTGTGTTTCTCAAATAAATGTTTTGTAAATTAAATTATATTTTATTATTGTTACTATTATAAAGGTTTAAACACAGAGTGTCTACTGTTTAAATAAGAGATACAGTATATACCTGGGAGAAAAGTGCATGAATTAAGTGTGGTGAGGTGTTTTACAGTCTTAAAACATACATAAATGCATACATGAAAAATATATATTATTAATAGAATAAACATTTCGAATAAATGAAAAAATACTGTGCAGTATAACTAAATTAAAAAAAACATCCTTTTAATGGGAAAAAATGAATGTAAATGAAAAAAACAACATATATGATGAATGAAAATGCATTTATAATAAACTAATAATCAAACCAAAACAAATAAACGAAGAAAAATATATACTGTGCTGTATAAGTAAATAAAAAAAAAACAACAACATACTTTTAATGGGAGAAAATGAATGCAAATGAAAAAACAACATATGAAAAAGCATTTATAATAAAGTAAAAACAATACCAAAAAAACCCATATAATAAACTAAAAATATATATAATTAACAGGATTTTTTTTAAATTAACACAGATTTCCATTATCGCGGGTTGTTTTTGGAAGGTAATACCCGTGATAAATGAGGGAACAGTGTACATCCATGATATTAATCCATCCATCCATCCATTTTCTTGACCGCTTATTCCTCACAAGGGTCGCGGGGGCTGCTGGCGCCTATCTCAGCTGGCTCTGGGCAGTAGGCGGGGGACACCCTGGACTGGCTGCCAACCAATCACAGGGCACACAGAGACGAACAACCATCCACACTCACAAGCACACCTGTGGACAATTCGGAGCACCCAATTAACCTGCCATGCATGTCTTTGGAATGTGGGAGGAGACCGGAGTACCCGGAGAAGACCCACGCGGGCACGGGGAGAACATGCAAACTCCACCCAGGAAGGTCCGAGCCTGGACTCGAACCGGAGACCTCAGAACTGGGAAGCGGACGTGCTAACCACTCGACTACCGTGCCGCCCTCCATGATGTTAATGATATATATATATATTTTATTTTTTTTTCCATTTTCAAAGCATATACGCAGTACAGAAAATGAATGGACGTATAACATTATTTCTCTTATGAGCTTTTGGTAAATGTCAGAATAACTATAGTTTTATAAAGGTGTATTACTTTTTTTATTTTTTATTTTATTAAAATAAATGTAAACAAGTCTCTGGCTTCTCTGAACCATTCCTATTTTCTTTGTACCATTGAGTATCCTTATGTTCTTAGCATAGTTAATTCACGTCTATTTAATTGAGCAGTTTGTAGTTAGGCAGATGAGGCTCAGAAGAAAATATAAATGGTGCGACACAGCTAGTAAGAAGCAGTGCCATTTTAAGAAAATTCTTTTGTCATGCACAGTGCACACACTTCACAGAGAACACACACACTGAGGCAGTGGTCTTCTGAAGAGACCAGGGAGCATTTTGGGGAATCCGTTTCTTGCTAAAAGACACCGCAACCATGCATCTGGGAATGGTCGTGACCTGGGGTGCCCATGGTGGCAGGTGATGATCTTAACTTGGCAACGGCTGCCACTTTAGCCCATTTATTCAGATTGAATTTTAAAAAAACAATCTATTGGTCAGATGTTGAAATATGTATGCTTTTTCACAAGGACACACCCCTGCAAGCAAATCAAGTGATCATGTTGATGGCTTTGAAATCTTTTCACCATCTTTTCTTACGCAAAACGGGAACGTTTGAAGGACTATTGTGATAACGTAATATTCATTAGCATTAATTTGTGTTTAATTAAAAATTTCATTCATTTTTGTTGATATGCGTATGGGAGTTAGTGGTGACAGATGCCTGCCTGACCTTGACGAGTCTCTCCGGCAAAGCCTGCTGGAATAAGAGTAGAAAAAATGGAAATGCTGTCGTGCTGCCAGTCCTGAGAGATCAGTCACGTCACACAGGTCATTGTTCTTTACAGTGGTTAATACAGTGAAGTGATGAAGTGCTTCAGGCTGCTGCCAGTGCCCTTCTATAATGAAGAAGTTGTGCAGCAGGAGGATGACTATGAGTAGAAAGCATTTGAAGTCACTTTTATTCAGCTTTTATATCCAGTTATTTACATCTGGTGCTGAGACACAACTTTAAACAATGAAGGCATTCCAGCATATAGGCTTAACACAGACTCGGAAATAAGATTTGATCTTTTCTTGCTGCATCAAGCCTGTCACCCATTGACATAACAAAGGTTTTGCGTTTTTCTTTTGTGTTGCCTTCCCAAACTTTCACCACAACCTTTCTCACTTCAATCTCCTTTTTAAGTACATTAGATATTTTAGAGCAGTGGTATCAAACATATGTTCCACGGGCCGGATACAGCACACAGAGGGGCATATTCACTAAAGGTTTGTGTCGCCTTTGCACCACGCTAACTGGTAAAAATGGAGCAATCAGGGAGCGCCTAATTCACTAAACACACGCAGATGGGTAAGTCCTTCACTAAGTGCTCTGCCAACCAGAATGCGCCACGGTGCGGCGGTGTTATTTGCGCGTATGTAAATTAGGTAATTTGCATAATACATTTGACGCAAAATATGCCACCCCAATGCAAATGAGACTCATTTATATAGAGCGTCTAATTCATTAACGCCAGCGCAAATAGCCACACCGAGTTTGCGTGACACAAATAACGTTTTGGAAAGCATGTATTAACCTGCCGCAACCTCGATCCCGAGATCATGACAGCAGTGCATGCCATTTACGGCACAACCTGCACGGCTGATCACGCAGAGAGAGAGAGAGAGGGAGAGAGAGAGAGAGAGAGAGAGAGAGAGAGAGAGAGAGAGAGAGAGAGAGAGAGGGAATATTTTTCAATGTTGGTTTAGGACACAACGTAACCCGGGCTGATCGGTAATGGTGGGGAGGCATTTTACGATCATTTTTACGTGTCAGATGCATACTGTACACCCACGGCAACCTCTGAAAATATATTTATAAAAAACGATCGCACCAATAATTTGTACTTTATGAATGAATGACGCCGTTGTCGTTTTCTCTGCTCTGTACAGCTTAATGGCGCTCTAAACGCTTCCTTTCGGTCCAACCTCGCTTTTTGATAATGTCATCTTTCTCACAACTGTTACTATAACATCCATGTTCTTGGTGCAAATCCATTGCCAGGAAATCAGGTATAAATGTGCTCCAAGCTGTCAGTTTTGTGGGCGTGTTTGCGCCGGTATATGATTAGAGCAATATCCTTAGTGAATAGGTTGGTAACTGGGCGCAGACTGCGGGTGCGGTTGTGGTGCAATATTTCACGCTATTACCGGACGCAGCGCATTCTTAGTCAATATATCCCAGAGTTTTGATCCAGCCCACTGGATCATTTGGTGATATATTAAAAAGACAAAATAGTAGGACCCAAACAATGAATCTGACATCCAAAATCAACACACAAAAACATCATAATGCTACATGAATTGCCCTGATGTGTTTGTGACAGCTAAGGCTGTTTGAAAGCGCGATAAAAATAAAGATGATTTGACTTGACTTGACTTCACTTCACTTGAAGAGCACTGCACATTCTTTGTAGAATAGAACTGGATGTTGTGATTTTACACACAACCTAAAATCATGGTGTATAAAAAAAAAAAAAAAGTGGGGTGGGGGGGTGGAGCAGTGCAATGTAAATCCAACATAAATGCTAAAACCAAAGATATGCAAAATAGATAGATATGACCATATGACTCGCCCGACGCCAAGCAGTAATGCCAATTTAGCGCCTTTCTCGCTAAATCTGTCAACTTTCCAAAGCATCTTGGCCACTTTTTTTTTTTTTTTTTTTGTCAAGTGACTAGCAACAAATCTAGCAACTTTTTCTGGTGTTCTTTACACTGCACATTGATTAAATTTAAAAAATAAATAAAAAAATAAAAAAATACAAATTTAGCATTTAAAAATACAGAAAAGAGTATTTATATAATCCGGGTGTAGACAAAGCATTTAAATCATTAAATAATTTTCAGAAGTTTTGGACTATTTTAAAGGAAAAAAAAAGTTAATTTGCAGTTTTAAACACATTCAGGATGTTTTTGTTTTGTTTTTTTGCCTCGCACATCACGTTATTCCTCTATCCTTCAGCGTCCATGACAATTACGATGCAAATTGCCAATTATGCAAATTAGGCGATTACGTTTTTTTAGCATATTCTTCCGACTTTTAGGACAGCCAGTGGACCTTTTTCACCAAAACGGAAAATACGTCATCACAGGAAACTCAGCTTCCGGTCCTTATACTTAGCGTAAGAAGATGGATCGCAGAATATATTGTACACTCAAGCATTTGCCCCAAATCACCTTAACCGATATGGAAACAAGCATTGTAGAAGAATATTCCATCAGGAAAAAAAAAAAAAAAGAAAATGAAGGAAGGTTGCGCAACGAAAACGGAGCCATCTACGCTTCATGTCGCTTAAGGTCAGAAAACCTTTATGAATGGTCACCAATATTCACCCACACATCTTGTGCCCAGTTCAACCTCTGACAATATAAAAACAAACACCATAGTATTTTGGATTATATTGGCATTCAGTCATAATCCCCATAGACGCTCACTATAAAAAACACAATATGTTAACCAGAACCAATCGCCACCAAAATTTACATACACCTCTAATATAGGCCCACATCAATATCTTAAAATATCAATATGGTCGTCTCAATAGTTTGGATTTAATGGACATCAAGCGTTTTCCTCATGAAGAAATACGTCATGCGTTTGAAATTTGCCTAATGACTAACAAGTCAGTTTTTGCAGTTTTTAACAAGAAGAAATTATGATACATTCCACTTTTAATATGGGACATAGACATGCCTTATTTGGCTGCAGAGGCATATAAAGCTGTGTATCATCAGCATGACACAAATAGTTAAACCGTATTGCAAAATAATCGTACCCAAAGGGAGCATGTAAATACAAAACAACAGGGGGCCAAGCACCGATCCTTGTGGCACACCTGGGATGACTGCAGAATATTTAGACAGACAATTATTAAAACCAACACGGTGAGTTCTGTTAGAAAGATCAGACTGACACCACGAGTAATACCCTGGACAACCAAATGCTTTGTAATTTCACTACTAACACAGCAAATGACGATCTGAAAAATGTGCAGAGAATAATCAAACAATATTGATCATTGTTCAGAAGGGGGTGTTGAATGTGCAACACTTAAAAAAAAAAATAATAATGTGAGCATTTTAGAGAGCCAGCAGGAAGGTTTGACATTTTAACAATCCTCGTGTGGCAGTGTAAAATCAATGTGGACAGATTGATGTCCAATTTAACAGGCACGCAGCACATTCAAAGAGAGGGGTGAAAATCGAGTAAACTTTATCTTTTAAATTATTATTTTTTATTTTTTTTTTTAGCTAGTGAAGTGAGTAAGAGGAGCGACCAGCGGGGCCTCACCCGACCCGGCGGGTGTAGGTGGCACGCCCGCCCCCCAGCACCCCCCCCCACCTCATCCACCCGGCACCACAATGGGCGGACAGCCAGCGCAGCAGGGCTACCGGACAGCCCACCGGCCACCGGAGCCCGCCCGGGGCGCCAGGAGTTCTACCGGAGTGGGGCAGGCCTCAAACCCCAGCCCGGCCCCCGGAGCCCGACGCCCGGGCCGGGGAGGGAGCCCCAGGCCCAGGGAGAGGGAGGGGGAGGGGCCGCAGGGCAGACAGGGAAGGGGGGGGGGGGGGGGGGGGGGGAAGCGGGGAGAAGACGACAAGAAGGCGAAAGGGCGGCTGCAGGGCAGGAGGGGGGGGGGGGGGGGGGGGAGGAGGGAGGGCGACAAGGGAAAAGGGACCGGGAGGCAGAGGAGGATGGGCGGGAGGAGGCGAGGAGGGAGAGGCGACGGGGGGGGGGGGGGTGGGGGGGGTAACCACGGGGCACACCGGAGGCCCACCCACCCCGAACCGCGCCGCCGGGCACGGAGCAGCGGACCCGGGCACCAGGGGAAGCACCCCAACACCGCACCCCACAGGGGGCCCAGAGCAGACAACGGGGGGGGGGGGGGGGGGGGGGGGGCGGAACCACCCCCGCCCGACCACAGGGGACGGCGTCAAGAAAATTGACTAATTAGCATGCAGTAACACCAAGTGTTGATGCTTAGTGCCCACTAGAAATAGATCTTAAGGAGTTAATGAGTATAGTGTCGTATAGTGTGGTATGCTCGAGCCCACTAGCAGCAACTAGGTTCCTGACTATATAAAAATAAAAACAATCAGATACAAAATACCAAATACAGAAGCAGCGAAAACAGAAGTTGTAACGATGTGGTGGCTCTCGTTAACAGGCAGAATCTTGGCAGGATTAAGTTGCCAAATTGAGATTAAAATATTCTATGTACATAGACCATATTTGTTTAAATCTTGATACTTGATTTTTATTTAAGGCAGAGATTTTTTCCATTGAGATATAATTTATTAGTAAGTTTAACCAGTGGTCGATATTTAGAGATTGTTTATTTTTCCAATTGACAAGGATTATTTTTTTAGCAATAGTAAGGGCTATAAATATAGATTGAGATTGTTTACATGGTAGCTCAGTTATTGTTAAGTCACCTAGTAAACACAATCTTGGAGATAAAGGAAGCCTACAGTTTAATATATCAGCGAGCTTTTCCAAGATTTTAGTCCAGAAATGCAGCACTGGAGTACATGACCATAAAGCATGAAGATAAGTATCGGCAGTGTTTTGTGAGCACTGGAGACAAATGTCGGAGTCAGAGAGTCCCATTTTTTTCATCATATATTGTGTAATATATGTTCTATGAAGTATCTTATATTGGATAAGTTGCAAATTTGTCTGTTTGGTCATTTTAAATACATTTTCACAGATTTGGGTCCAAAAGTCTGGTTCCGGAACTATAGACAAGTCTTTTTCCCATTTTAAAGTCGGTAAATACGTTTTATTTGTGTATAAAAATAACTTATATATTTTTGATATTTTCTTTATTGTTGTTGGAGAAAGCTTTATAATATCTTTAGCTAAGACAGGCAGTTGGAGCGTATCCTGAAGTGTTGGGATTTGTTTCTTAACCATATTTTTAACTTGCAGATAATGTAAGAAATTTCCCTTTTTTATTTCATATTTCTGGACCAAGTTTGTATACGATATAAACTTATTATCTGAGAAAAGATGATGAAGGTGTGTAATTCCTTTCTGCTCCCATAAGCTTAAATGGAACGACTGATTATTAAGTTGAAAGTCGGGGTTATGCCAAATGGGAGAGAGCCCACAAGGGCGCCAATAGGGAGTTTGTAATTTCTAATGGCTTCCACCAGGCAGTCAGGGTGGCGGCTATCATTGGGTTTTTAAAACAATTATGTCGTCTTATTGATTTTGTAATAAAGAGTAAATCTGACAGTCTAAGATTATTACAATCCTTCTATCTTTTAAATTATTATGAAAGCAATCCAAAATGAAAGAAGAAGAAAGATGCTTCTCCACTGCCATTCGTTCCTTGAAGTACGAAATGCATCTTGGGATATATTCACAGCCAGCAACAGATGCATCCTTGGTTTAAGCTAGCAAAAAAGAACGACATTCGGAATTCCGTGTAGTCTTGGCTTATGCCTACTTTCGATTGGAACAATACTTGGGCCGCCATTGATGACGTCTCGCAAAATCACAAGGATGTAAGTAAAGTTTTTAACCGATGTATGTTGTACAAACACATTTTGAAACATCCAAATAATAGTACAAATCCATTGAAAGCAAGTCACAAGATATAACTGCAACGAATTACGGAAATACGGCAGCGAGATATGCGTACTTGGGAAGTACGTTCTTGTGACCGGGCTTACCAAGACCCTGCTCGTTGCGTCACAAGAACGTACTCTGTATTCTTGATATTGAGATGCCAATGTCTCCCTCAGCCAATGCAGGTGTTTCAAACGATCAGCCATCCAGCGAGCTCCGCATGAAGCCTGATAAGAATCCTCAGCTGTGTTGTCGAGGAAGATGTGGAAAACAGGCTGGATAGGACCAGGATTGAGAACCACTGGTATATAACTTCAAAACAATTGGCATCGGTTTTACGCAGATTTTCGCGATTTTCAGGCCAGCGCTAAATAGTGGGGCTCAACTGTAAATATTGTTTCAAAAAATTCCATGAATGCAAATGCAATGTGGGAATATGTGCCCATATGAGTTCCGGCCGTGTTATATCTGTCTGTTTTACATATACATTTTTCCCAGTTCCACAGTTAATGAAGTGATTGGACCTCAACCTTGTCATACGTGTTTGTGTTACCAGTCGCTGAATGTGCCTTGATTTTTGTTGGCCTCTGTTTTTATTTTTATTTATTTTACTTTTTTTTTTCTTTTTTTTTTTCAACAAACCGTATCTTTAGGTTGTGTGTAAAATAATGACATCCAGGTCAAATACGTATATTAATTGCATTGCTCATCTGAGGAATGCTTGTGAAATTAGAAATTTAGATGTTTTGATTTTGGCTGTCTGATTAATTGAGCTGACATTGTTAATTTTAGTACTTTAGAAGGTCATCTCGCAGGACGTTTTAAACACCTTTATGGGTTTGATCCGGCCCGTGGGCCGTACGTTTGACACCCCTGCTGTACCGTATATAAATACACCCCCAGTAAACAACATAGTGCAATTACTTCAATACAAACTTTCCCACTCGTGACAGTTGTTTGGCTTCAGAGTCACAA
This sequence comes from Festucalex cinctus, assembly GCF_051991245.1. Classification (NCBI taxonomy): domain Eukaryota; kingdom Metazoa; phylum Chordata; class Actinopteri; order Syngnathiformes; family Syngnathidae; genus Festucalex; species Festucalex cinctus. Next base: position 23,553,542 of record NC_135416.1, on the reverse strand, counting down.
ATCAATCCATTAATATAGGTAAAACAACACCAGAGTGAGGGAGGAAACTGTGGTCATTAGTGCTGACAAATGAAATGCCTGGAGGATCCTGAGTAATGCATCTTCACTATGCAGCTGAATTATCTGCTTCAAACAGCATTCAGGAACTTGGATTCATGTGACCGACTATATCCATTAGATATGGGTACCGAAGACGGTACTTTCGTGGTATGGACCGATTGGGATCGGTACTTCCGAGCACCTATTCACGTAAAATTAAACGGTGCCATGTTTCGGTTTGTCACGCCGCCACCGGCGTGACAGGCCATGCTCTTATTTACATAGTCACGTTTCCTGTTTTATTTTGAATTTCTGATTCCCTTCTCACCCCAGGTCACTTGCCCTTCCTGCAGTTCACTAATTACCGGTCCCCGCCCATGATCATGTCCACCTGCCACCAATCAACCAAGACAATAAAAGCCACCTGCACTTTCCCCTCAGTGCCGAAGTGTCACAGTCAGTGCATGGAAGCGTCCCACAGTCCTCGAGTCCTCGAGTCCTTGTTCCTGTTGCCTTGTTGTTTTGCCTTATTTTTGTGCCTTATTCTCCACAGCGGAGCGCCCTTAGTTACCCCTTGTGCCTTGAGCCTTGTTTCCTCCCTCGCAGAGCACCTTTTGTTGTCCCCTGTACCTTTTGCCTGTTTTTTCCTCCCCAGTGGAGCGTTTTTAGTTCTCCACTTTTTGATTCCCCTTTCTACTCTCAAGTTGAGAGTAGACAGCTGTTGGCCGGAAATAAACCTGCTGCCTTTGTGGCCTACCTTTATCCTGCGTCTGAGTCCTACCTCTCCTCATCGTGTCACGGTTCTGAAGCAGGTCGTTTTAAGTTGTGACTATGTGGGAGTATGAGTTGACTATTTTCCATGGTGCACTTCAACGCATTATATGCAAATTACGTACGGGCATACTGACGTCACCCACTCGCGGGAACCTAGCGGGTCTGGAGCCGCGGGGTCGGTCGGCGGAAGCGACTGGTGGCGAGCGGGTGCCGCGGCCCCCGTGGCAGCTCAGCTGAGAGACCGACCGTCAAACCCGCGGGTGCCACCGCTTCTTCCTCGGTCCACAACGCAGCGTTCACTCAACCGGGTCCAGGCCGGGCCGCAGCCGGTGGAGGGACGCCAACATTTACGGGTTTGGGAACGAGCCAGACTTTTGTGCCGCCCGCCAAACAAATACATACAGTTTATAAAGGAGGAGGAAAGCCTCCGCACGCAGCGGAAGCTTTAAATGTCCGCTTCCCTGGAATCAGCACATGGCTAGGAGGGAGGTGCCGGCGACCCCACCGAATAGAATCATGACAGAAAGAAGGTAAACGGCTTCACCATCGTTAAGGTATATAGACATTGTAATTTGGATGTACAGTACTACATAATTACAACCGCGAAAGCTTGTGGCCAAAATGTAGCGAGCATTACAGACTAGGGGTGTGAATTGCCTAGTACCTGACGATTCGTATCACGATTCATAGGTCACGATTCGATTCAATACGATTAATCCCGATACGGATTTACACGTCGATTGTTGTGATATTTTTTTACTCAAATTTAGAAAATACTTATCAGTAATCTTGTACACTGTAAGATTTGTATGAACATGTATTATTTATCTGAAACTTCAGCCTTATAACTGTGAGCCACTGTATTTAACAGACAGTTTCATATTTGAACAGCATTGAAATAAAATATTAAGGCTTAATGTTCCATTAGTATAACATTTTTCCATGCTTAAGGTGTGAACTCTAACCATAAGTAAGACGTTTTGTTGAATATTTTTCCATCAAAAATGGGTATGTAAAAATCGATTCTGCCACCTATTGAATCGATTCAAGAATTGCGTCCTGTTGTCATGTTTTGGTTCTGTTTGGGGTAGGTTTTGCTTTGTTTTTGTTGGGGTTCTAGTTTTGAGTTTGTCACGTTTATGTTCTGCTTTCCTTGTCTTCCCTAGTCTTGTTAAGCCTTGCCATGTCCACCTGTGTTTGCCTGCAGCTTCCTCATGTGTCAACCAATCAGCACCCCCTTCCACTTGTGTCTTGCCCAGCTGTGTCTCATCATGCTCAATTAGTGTGTGTACTTAGTTATCGGTTTTCGCTTCAGTTCTTGTCGGTTCATTGTTCTTGTTTCCACACGTCCATGCCGCCATTGTTAAGTCTTCTCTTGTATAGTTTTTCCCTTCTGTATTTTGTTATTCTTAGTCACCAAGCCCTGTTTGCCACTTTAGTTTTTGTTTGATTAAATTTACTCCTTTTGAGCACCTCTGACTCGTCCGCCTCCTGCACTTGGGTCCTCCACCACACTTCATAGCCGTGAGACCTGTAATATCGCGATATATTGCCGAATTGATTTTTTTTTTTAACACCCCCATTACAGACCACATCGGGTGCAGTCAAATGATTAATTGAACCCAATTACTCTCTTTGTTCACGTAATGTCCCCTTCCAACTGTAATTTTTTTTTTTTACTATATTGAGTGCTAAGTGGGTTGGAACTTCAAACTCATTGTGCAGCGTGTGGCAGCCGTTATGTTCTGGAAAAACAACTGCACAAAAAACGAAGATAACATCAATTATTAAATTATATTTTTACTGTTTAACTTCGTTCTTGTGTTATTCATTGCATAGAACTTTGCTTTACACTTTTTTTGTAATATTTAATCTGTATTAGTTTTACTTAAGTAATTGGAAAATGTTATACATTTATTTTTTTTACTATTCCTCTCTGGCTCATTTGTTTTAAAATAGTGTTATTTGTCAAAGTTTATATATTGAAAAGTAATTGTTAAATTGATTAGACAAAAATAAATACAGTTAAATAACGATGCACATTTATTACATCTAAATAAATAAAATTGAGGGGGAAAAAGAAAAGAAAATGAAAACAAGAGCACAAAAATACTGAAAATTAGTACAGTTGAGTACCGGTATCGATTCCCAGGTACTGAGTATCGGAACAGTATTGGTTCAGATGTGAAAGGTACCCATCCTAATATCCATTCACAAACCTAGTCACGAATCAATCAGTCAGGAAAAAAAATATAATCAATATAATAGTATTAAACATTTGTTAAAAACACTTTACTGCATTCATGCTGTGGAACTAACTAGTATTTGATCATCAGAATCACACCATAAAATGATGATTTTGATTTCGATTTTGATCTGACACCAGCAGTTCATTGTTTGTGAAATGGATACTAAAGTGTGACTTGCAAAAATACCTTCGACATTAGTATTGGGCGAGTACCGATACCAGGGATCTGTATCGAGCCAATGCACAGCCTTAATTCAAAGTATCAGTAATCAGTATTGCAACAGTGGCCAATATCAGTATCGGCTGCCCTCTTGTGGCCCTTTTATGATTAGGAACTAGACATTAGAAGAATGGAACATTGTCGTTCATTTCATGCAATTTAAAGAACAAATGCTATATTGGGATATACAGTTATACTTCATTTAAAATTATCTACCATTGTTTTGTTTTTTTAAATGTATCAACAATACTAGTAGTATTGGTACTTATCGGTATCGTGACTACCCATGCTTGTATCGGTCTGAAAAAAAGTGTTTATTGAACATTTCTACTCGACATCCCCAACTTAACACAGATGTACTGTAAGTTGAGATGTTTATGTATGTTGTTTTTCCATGTCGCATTCATACTCTTTCGTACATGTGTAGCGATATTATACAATATATTATGTTTTTTTTCAAGAAAGGAAGAAGCTCTATTATGAATGCCAAGTTGAACAAATGACTCAAAAAAACAAGTTGTCATTTCATTGTTCCCATCAAGCAAAACAAGAATCAGTGAATATCAATGAGCACTTTGAATCATTCATAAGGGGGGAAATATTGGTTTCCAAATCCTTGTGATATGTCAGATGAGAAATGAACCAGCTGGGTGATATAACAGACATCTTGCTTGAAATGGAATTTTAAGTCGTTACATTCAGTTGCTATAAAATGGAAACACTGTAGTCTTGTGTCTTCCCCTTAGTCTATTGCCCTTAATTGATATCAAGAACTAGGATTTATTTAAACATGTTTTCTCAGAATCCCCAAAAGTCCAATGTTAGAAGTACAAAAAGCAATGTGCATTTGCTTTCTGATCTGAACTGTCCCGTGTCCTACTGACAGCAGATTTAACTGAGGCCTATAACAGTGTGTCTCCTGGGCACTGAGTGACAGATTTTTGAAAAATGACAGATCAAGCAAGTGAAACTCAGGGCTTCATTTTACTTGATCGATGCTGTTTGGGAAGAGAAACAGCCAAATACTAATATCCACTGGCCTCCAGACTGTCTTGTACTGTCAATTGAACTAAATCATGTGTTATGGTTTCGTTCTTTTTCCTTTTACTGAAAGAAACTGGAGAGAGTACAAGAAATAATAGAAAATGCTCTTAGTAGAACAACATTGTGAAAAGCACCAGCCCTGGCTTTGAAAGTACTTTTCCCATGTATTATGTATTATCACATTTGTTTACCCAACACATCATGGAAACAATTTATGTGTGGCATCAAAGATTTCACTACAAAAATAAATACATGGAAAATGGCAGATTCCCCAGATGTTCATGCAACTCTTACTAAGGGTAATAAAAAATGAATTCTTCCTTCACATGATGATAGATAGCTTCATTAATATGGATGATTTAAGGTAAGTGTGAGAGAAATCCCTGCAATTCATTCTTAACTCTTTGTCTGCCAGGTTCGGCAATTGCCAAACCCTACAAACAGACCGTATAGCGCCACCATCGGGAATTGCCGAAAACTATACTTTTAATGGGAATTTACAGTGTAAAGCCTTGGCCAGCTGTGGTCTCAGTTGATCCCACACGACGGCGCGGCGGGTCAAAGACATTTTGTGGTCAGCCCAACTCATCATTGGAGGAGTGGAAACAATCCGGGTGTTAAGAATATGATTAGACAGCAAATCAACATCCTCAGATCCAGCCAGAAATATGCTAAGGTAGCGCTAACATGCTACGATCTAGCTCGCTAACTAGCTTTCAGAAGTTTGTCAAAGGTTTGTGAAGAGCTGACAAACAGCATTGTCTATCTCTGCTGATATACACGATAACAACAGTTACCTAACTAATATGAATGGACAATTCACAGATCGTGCATTTTGCTTCAAGCTGCATCCTCGATCGTGCATTTTGCTACAGTTCCGGACCACTGCAGCTTATCGGGCAGAGAGGTAAAAGTTAAACAAAAAACAACAACAACAACAACACTTAATTACACAGCCGCAATTAAAAATATATATATATACACACACACACACACACACATATATATATATATATATATATATATATATATATATATATATATATATATATATATATATATATATACACATAGTCAGTCTGACTCAAAAAGCATTCTCCATACTGAAGCCCGTATCAAGCTCTTCTGACCAGGATATCTTTCAACATGGTGCATTCATTGTCAAGTGAAAATCAATTTAAAACCAAATTTTCAGTACTTTGGCTTTAAAAAAAAAAAAACCTATGCAACTGTTGCAAAAGTCCTTCCAATATTGTAACTTGTCACATTAAATATTGTTAACTATTCAGAATAAAATGTAATTATTTCGCATTCCAATTTCCACTCAGAGAGACACCGTTATTTATTTTTACACCCAGCGCAACAAGTGGAATTATCAAGTGGAATAAATGATCATGTAGTTCAATGGACCGCCTGCCTCCACTGGCACCGTTGTTTTGAGGTAACTTGTCTACTGTCAAGTAGAGGCGGAGTACCTGGCTGATGTGTCCTCCAAATGTGGCCAGTTAAACTAAAGTTAGTGCTAACAAAAGTTTCACCTTCTGTACAAAACAAACAACTAGTAACGATTTAACTCTTTGACGTTTAATAACGATTAGTAAAATCACAATGTATGCCTCCATAAACGTTAAATTATGTCAACTAGGTTTTTTGTTTTCTTTGTTTTTTATCAGTGGGCAGTTCACCTTCTAAGTGCAGCGCACGCTGCCTGGTCAATGAGTTGTGGAATCAAAAACATGCACTATGCCCTATGCACTATGGCAGAGCTTATGGCAGCATTGTATCACTTTTCAATGGGCTCAATATGAAATTACAATGAAACATGGTGAAATCTGATGAAATCTAATTAAATAGAATGTTTTCAAGGATGACGTAAATGATCAAAGCCTTTGTCATATTAAAGTTTTTTTGATAACGTGTGGCAATAAAAGAATTAAACATCATATTAATAATAAAAACGGCTTGTTACTGGTATATAATTGCCTTTGCAATTGACGTCACCCATTGTCATCATAATCATCATCATCGTACAGGTATAAGCATTAACGGTGTGTGTGCGCGTGTGTGCATGTTCAATTTGCACCTCTCGTCAGGACTCCAAGCTCGTATTTTGATAATTTAATCTTTCGGCACAACTGCAATTGAGAGTATCAGCGGATGCAGTGCATACTGTGTGGATTTGGCTTGTAGTATCTTCAGTTCCAAAATGCTTATACAGTGTTGTTTAAAGCAAATGTGATGTAACATAATGGTAAACAATGCCATGTACCTATTTTTTTTTTTTTAACATATTGCATACATCAAATTCAAAATGAGTGAAACCAAACAAACTTTTAAAGGTGTATTCAAGGGTCTTTTTTTCTCTGTGTCTTCTGGGTGGATCATCTTAACAATTTGCTCTCGATCCCGTCAATCAATTTGCTGTAACGTCGTATGTGCTCATTCCTAGCTGCACATGCACAATTCGAGTGTTTGTAGCACTGAGCTTCGGATTTTATTGTCTTTAGAACAATGTGTGGCCAAAAGTTTTTAAATATGTCATTCATTGAAGGTGCGCCCTATAGTGTGGAAAATATGGTACATATGAAGTAATATATGCTATATGGCACAGTGAATAATGTTGATGGTACATTAAAAGAAAAAAAGGTTGTTATTGCAGTCTGCAGGAGTATCTTCCTCATACCCAGAAAAACTGTTGCTTCCAACAGCAAAGCTGAATCAGTCTGTTTGAGAAAGAGCTCCTTTGCTGCTGCATCGTGTTCTTGAAGAGGATGTGAATTATTGTGCAAGGTGGAGACAAGTTTGCTCAGTGATCTCTGTCCTTCACTGACTCAAATGTCTGTCTTCAGTCCCATGATTTCACCAGCCTTCTTAATGAGTTTATTGATCCATTTTCTTGCCTGATGCTAATTCTTTCTCCTCCAGCAGACAATAGCAAGGTAGATGGCACTACGACAGACTGGTAGAACATGTCCTACATCTTGCTGCATAACACAGAGTGATCGTAGCTTTCTCGGGATATACGGGCTGCTCATTCCCTTGTTGTAAATAAATTCCATGTTGGTGCAATCCAGTCTATTGTTCAAGGCTATTCCCAACTACAACTGTTTGTTGCACAATCTCAATGTGCTCCCCTACGATAAATTCAGAGGTGGTCATGATAGGATGGTCAGACGTCCTACTTTTCAGTGATGTGTCCTGAGCCAGACGCTGGTTTGTACTTCTTTTGAGACGCCTTGAGTTTGTGACCCAACATCATAGGGATGTAAAGATAAGCGCAATATCGTGATATCATGATATTAAAATTGCCACAATATCGTCATAGTCATGTCCACGATATTTAAATGCAACACATCTGTTAAAAAAGTCAGGATGATTTCCATTCGTGCAGTTCTAGCACCATCTGGTGGCTATTTTTTTTTTATTGCAATTTAATTTTCATTAGGGATGTTTTGGCCCTTCTATATTTAAAATCTACGCTAATTGTCAGATTAAGGGGAACGTAATATGCCCGTGAAGCAAGTCATTATGTGGAGATACTCAATGTCTGCGTGCATTAACAAAATAACATAATAATAATAACATAATAATAATAACATAACATTTACAACAATAATGTGATAATTATCATATCGTGAGATTCATATCGTGATAATATCGTATCGTGACGTTTGGATATTGTTACATCCCTACAACCTCACCCCACGTTTGTCAACTGGTCTGGGACTGGCCAAGATTGAGTTAAAAATCTCGCATATCATTGGTTCAATAAATGTAAACAAAGCTCCATGTTGGGGCTATCTGACTACATCATTTCCTCGCCGTGTACTTTGACAGCAGCGCGCTAGCAAGCATAAAAATTTTTTAAAAAAAGCAAGTGCTAGCAAAAATGACAAAATGCCGGACGTCTTTTAATATTGAATGGACGAAAGAGCACAATTTTCTGGCCAAAAGCAGTCGAGACTCATTTAACAGTTTCTGCACGCTCTGCTGGTGTGATGTGGAAGTGAGCAGTCAGGGCAAAGCAGCCAGAGAACGTCACGTGGGGACCGAGAAGCATAAAAGCAAGAGGCAAGCAGCAGATGTGTCATCATTGAAGACATTTTTTTCCTTGTTATTTGCTTTTCACAATAAGTTATGTTTTGTGGCACGTTGCACTTTTACAGAAGCATGTCGCTGCTTAATGGTTTAAAAACATGGTACTGTAAACTAAATACATTGTCAAAAAGAAATTTGACTTTTTATTGATATTTCTTACCATTGAGTTAGAAAAACATGATCTATAAACCATGCAAAACTATTGTTGATGAAAATCCACCACGAGTCTGATGTACAATGTTCCCTCGTGGGGTTAGGTTCCAAAAAATACCCGCAATAAATGAAATCCATGAAGTAGTTAGCTTTGTTTAATATTTATTATAAATATTTTAAGGCTCTAAAACCCCTCACGAAACAGTTTACATTTTCTCTCATCTCTCTTGTTTAAACATTCTCAATGTTCAAACCTTTATAATAGGTACATTATTGTAAAAAAAAAAAAAAAAAAACAGAAAAAAGAACATGTAAATTGCACTAAGTGAACCGCGTTATATTAGCGACGGAACACTTATTAATTAAAAAAAAATAATAATAATAATAATATATATATATATATATATATATATATATATATATATATATATATATATATTTGGGGTGTGCCAAAAAAAATCGATTCATAAAAGAATCGAAATTTTCATTTATTAATCGAATCGAAATTAATATCCAAAAATCGATTTTATTTAAATTAGAAATGAAGAAGAAGGGAGTTGTAGCCCACATGCTGTTTTTGTGGAAAAAGGCACTTACAATACAACATGAATTAATGTTTAAACAAAAAAAAAAGGCACTTTAATGTCTCTCTATTTGTCATTTTGTCTTGCAAAGCAGACTGTAGATCATGACAATGTTGTGCATATCTGTAAATTAAAGCAGAAATCATTTGTCAATCAAATAATTTTGAATCGAAAATCGTTTGAATCGAGAATCGAAAATCGATTCTGAATCGAATCGTAGACCCAAAAATCATAATCAAATCGAATCGTTAGACAGTCAAAGATTCCCAGCCCTAACATATATATATATATATATATATATATATATATATATATATATATATATATATATATATATATATATATATATATATATCCTCCTTTTTGTCCTTCTGTAAGTGGCCTAGGTCATGCTCAGCCTCTTAAAGTCCACAACTAACTCCTTAGTTTTGCTAGTGTTGAGGACTCGATGGTTCAGACTGCTACAGTCCGCAATGTTGTCCAACAACTCTGTACTTCATCTTACGTCCTAATACACCCCACCACTGCAGAGCCGTCTGAGACTTCTGCAGATGGCAAGATCCAGAGCTGTATTGAAAGTCCAACGTGTGCAAGGCGAACAGAAACGGAGACAGAATGTTGAGTCCCTTTTGGTGCGCCAACTTCACTGATCACAAAGCTGCAAAAACCTGGGGGTCTGTTTGATTGGTAGAGCCAATGATCCAGGAGAATCAGAAACATTAGCTCACCCAGCAGGTGACAGCATTATTCATACCAACATGGGGCTGGCAAATTGAAGAGGTTTCACCTGTAATCGTAAATGGGCCAATACCAGTCTACCCATGTCTATAGTCGCTGGGATGAGGTGGCTCTCTTTGGTACCATGTACTATGCAAGAGGTTTTCACATAGCAACGGCAACTTTCCCTGCAACAGGCTAAGTTGAAGGTCCATTGTAGGGCGCCAGACAACTAGTAGGCACAATCCTTGTTTAATAAGAGATGAAGAAGAAAGTATAGTTGTGTGGACAAACAAATACACCAGATGTATGGATGCCATTTCAACTCTGTGTGCTGAGATGTAAAAATAAAAAAAATAAAAAAAATAAGCTTGCTTCTTGAAAGTACTACACTGACTGAACCCTTAGTAGTGGCTGTCGTGCATCGAGGAAGAGTGCTACCTTTGTGAATGAATCATTGCAGGACACAACGATCATCGGCACTTCAAGTGCACCTTGTGAACCTGGCTCAGCAGGAAACCCGTCTGTTCACTAAGTGTGTGTCACTGTCATTTCTCCAGCTTTGCAGTTTTTGCAGTCCATGGCAGCCTGCTGGTTCAGTATATTCCTAAGGGTGTATTCTGCACTGTTTGGTCCGCTTTAAACGGACCAGAGTTCGTTTCCCACGCTGGTGTGGAGGTCTGAACACACACAAACGAATCCTGGTGCGGACTAAACAAGCAGACCGAGACCCACTTTTCGAGGTGGTCTCGGTCCGCTTCCAAACGCACTTGGCGCGGTTCGCTTTGCAGTCTGAATACAAACCACGGCTGATCTTCTCCAACTGCTGGACATATGCACCTTTTTGGGCTTTTTAGGCGTATAGCCCTCGTCATTTTTGTCCAATGGGAGCATGGATCGTCACGTGGGTCGACGTGATTACGCAATATAGTCAACTTGCAAAAAGCACAGTGTGAATATGAACCGCACCAATCTAAAAAATAAATAAATAAAGTCCGCTTTTGGTCCGGACCAAACAAGCGGACTAAAGGACTTTTCTGGTCTGAATACACCCTAAGAGCAGAGGTAAAGAAACTAAATGATTTCCTCAATAGCGGTGTAAAATCTAAATGAAATGATAGAGGGTGTCATATGGCAAACTATATATACCGTACTCTGACATATAACTCGTTACATCACATAGCTGTACCCCAGGCTATGTCTTGCCGTGCTGTGGTGACAGCATTTTGTGACGCACTGCAATTAAAATGTCAACTTAGGAATGAGGGGTTCAGCTAGAGTGCTTGTTATACATTATTCACACATGATTCTATCCCACTCTACATCCACTTTCACACACACATCAAAGGCGGTCACTCGAAGATGCCAAGGTCAATACTCATACTTAAACAGCTTCAACATTCTTGGTGCTCGTTAACATCAACTATACTTAAAAGGGACGAACATAAATCTTCAGAAAGTGTCCAAAATCACTAGTGGCTTGGATTTTTATTGCACATTTTAAAGTACAAGGCACTCAAAGTGCTTCAACAATGTTGCATCATTTATTCTTTCACATTTTAATAATGGTTTATACTGCTAGGGAAGAAGAGTGACAAGCTTGATACAATCAGAAACAGTGGCTGACATACTCTCTGACACTGTCGTATTGGACTACTATCAAGTCTGGACTGCACCTCTGTCAATCTGTCTTGTCAGAGTGTGAGGTTTGACTGACACTAACCACTCTGTGTGTGTCGTGTCCATGTCATCAACAATTTGGAATGTCTACAGGTTGGGTACAAGGCTGAAAGAATGATAAGGTGACCAAAAGTCAGCAGGGCCATCAGCACGAATAAGCCCTTTACACGAAACCTGTTTCAAATTGGCAACGCATACAATGGATGCATGGACATGATACATTTAGAATTTATTTTCATAATATTTAAGTACAGTATTTATATAAGCAGTTCCTAACAAATTGATTAGACAGCTATCTGTTGAACAGTTCATGTCATCTATGTTCTACACAAAGAGCATTTGCAGTAACCCAAATCATTTGGTTTATGTAACAGTTAATAAGCCCAACTGAAGAATCCTTCATACTTTTAATACAAAAACATAATTACATTGATCAGTGACTTTTAAAAGTTACTATTTTACCTAAAAAAAATGGGGAAAAGTATTAAAAGTAGGGCTATAATAAGACACCTCATTAATAGACAATATAGTTAATCACTTGGATGCCTGGGAACAAAATGCTTCAGCTTTTGAACATTATAATTATTTATTTTCCCTGGGAAATAGTGGTTTTAGAAGTGCATTTATACTAGAACAGCTGAAAGACCTGAATAATTTAGTTTATGGATGATAGCAAGAGACAAGGCAGAACAAGAAATGTTACATTTTAAACTCTAGTATACTAAAACTTCATTTGTGTTTACTCCTGAATGAAAAAAGATGTTTGTTTTTTTAATGTGACACTCTTCAACAGTGTGTCACGTTACTGTATTTTCAAAAATTGTGCCTTGAAGATAATCAAGTGAGAGCAAAGACCATTCACAAGATATTTGTATTGATAAATGAATACATATGCATATAATACATTTTCACAATATTAATTAACAGTGTCTTAATGAAATAGCTACTAGTACAGAGAGTGAAGGGGAGGAAAAAGCTTGTATGTATATTCACTCCTTTAGGAAGCACTCAATTTCTAAACCACTGAATTATAATTGTCAACGAGCGTAGCAGATCTATTCATTAGGTGCACAATGGACAAAATACCTCATCAAAACAATTGATTATGATGACAATGCTGTTTCTCATGATTATAAGTGCCACAACTGCAGCTCTGCTTACCTTTTGGCTTTGCATAGCTGCCTTGTAATGGGCAGAGAAATTCACTGTGGGGGTGGTAATAATATTTAAATTACCTGGATTGTTACATTACAATTTGGCAAAATCCAGAATGGCTTGTTCAGACAAATCTTTGATAATAATAAACTAACAAAGCATTTATTTGGGAAAAAAATTAATAAATATATTCCCATTGCATACTTTTTGTTTTCAAATATTGAATGATAACAGATAACATGGTAACAGAATCTATTCGTAACTGTCTTTTTTTTCTGTTGAAGGAATAATTCTAAGATGATTTGTTGTGAAGGGTAAAAAGTGTTGTTGTTGAGAGTTTGATCCAGTGTAACAGGTGTGAGGTGTGGTGGTGGACCCAAATGCAGGGAAGCGGGGCGAGGAGGAAAGGAATGATGTCCAAAAATGTTTAATAAACCGAAAAATGAGGAGGAAAAATAAGGTACAAACTAAGAATCAAACATGAACAAGAAGCAGCATGACTACAGGAAAATAACAATGAATCAACGCAGACGGAGGGGAGCAAAGAGACTAAAAACACACACACTAATTGACACAACGAGACACAGCTGGGAAAGACACAAGTGGCAGAGGGTTCTGATTGGCTGACACACGAGGAAGTCAGGCAAACACAGGTGGGCATGACGATGCTTGATGAGACAAAAGGAGACACACAAGGAAAGCAGAACATGACACAGTCACAGATAATAACAGATACTTAAATGAACATGAGGACAAAATCAAACAAACCCCACTCAGAACTAGAACCATGACAAAAGCAAAAATAAAAAACAAACCAAAACCTAACCCAAACCATGACACTGTGGAAATGCAGCATGCCAAACATTTATTGATGGCACACAGTAAATAAATGCTAAAGTATGGAAGGACAATTTCCATACTCATTGTTTATTAAGTAGTAAATAAAATGCAAGTAATGAAGATTTTCAAGACTTGATATTCATCCTGTATTGGCTGGCAACACAACACGTTCAGGATGTACCCCGCCTACTGCCCGAAGCCCGCTGGGATAGGCTCCGGCACCCCCGCGACCCTTGTGAGGATAAGCGGCTAAGAAAATGGATGGTTGGATATTATTCATTCAACTTTTGATCTCATGTAAAACTACCCAGATGAGCGTAACATGTGAAAAAGGCAGGCAACAAAGGCAACATTAATCACTGAAATGAACAATTCCTTGATTGATGTTAATGAGGACTTATCTATTGTGAATTTCATTAGCCAAATTCAACACCCTCACGGATCCTGGAAAGCAGTTTTATCCGTGTACTTATCTTAGCAAATCCGGCAGAAACTCGGGCAATGTGGATGTGGGTTATATTGCTTGCCTGGTTATGTAAACAGCAGACTGTCAGAGAAAAAGAGAAAATATGCTGTAGCAGCTGTCTAAGTGCTTCACCAAAGTGCCACAAGCCAAAATAAAAATGCGAGAGCAACAAAAGTTGAGATTTTATTACAAGACAAAAGAAACTTTGAGAAGGCCTACTTGAAATGCTTAAGACTTATTTTTGATCCTCTATGTTACATAATCCTTCTGCTATTGGCATTTATGTTAATAAAGTAGCCCTGGTCATCCTTACTAGAGATGATAATTGGACAGCGGTGTGGTAGGCAGGACTGCCTCACAAAGCTTTGAGGTTTGGGGTTCGAATCATAAGTTCCAGCTCATCCACAACCCTAATTAGGGTAAGCAGTATAGAAAATGGATGGATGGAAGATCATTATTACAAGGCTAGAAAATGTTTAATGCTTTTAGTAACACTATGACACATTCAAGCATCATTCTGACCTGATCCTTAGTTCGGAAGCAATTAGAGACTGGGAAATGCTGGCAGTTACAGTGTGCCTCATCGCTCATCATTTAAATATAACTTTCTACTCCTCAGATCAACTCATCAGTGCACTTATGAGGGATCAGAAAGGGTACGGTTTGCCAAAGGTGTGAATTTGAAGCGATCCTCTACTTTGAAATACGGTAATAAGACCTCCGCTTGAACTATGCAAGGCTCCTGGAAAGGGAGAAGCTCAAAGGAATCCCGTTTGACACAATAGTTTTCCCTCCTGCTGCCCCATCACAATGTTAAGGTAAAGAATCCAAGCAGTGAAGTTTCAGGAAAATACAAGAAAGAAAAAAAAGCAGAACCCTGACAAAGCGGGGCATCTTGCTCAGATGGCTGATGCATTAAAAAAAACAACCTTTCAAAAAAGTGCAACACTGAATATTTAGTGTGTGTGCGTGCATGTGCATGTGTGTTAGCTATTGCAACCGCCTGCAAGTTTGCATAAAAGGTAACACCATACGTCCTGTATAATGCTGCCTTTGGAAGAGACACCTTTGTCATAAGGGCAAACCTAAGTCTTTAACTCATTCACTCCCAGCCATTTTCACAGAAGTATGTTTCTATCTGTTTCCGTTTTGCAGCAATTAGCATTAGAAGAGAGCTAAGTTTCATCAGTTTTCACAAATCTATTTAAAATTGTAAGTAATTGAGCTTTTTTTCTACATGGCCCTGGTTGATCTCGTTTGCTCTGCTGCCACCTGCTGGCCGTTTGTGTAATAACTACCATTTCTGCAACCGTTCTTTGCAGTTGAGAGGCTGAATCAAAGCCTTCTGTATGCTCTAGCATAAAAAAAAAAACAAAACAAAAAAACAATGTATAAATACAAATTTGGGACACTTAGAACATTTAAAAAAAAAAACGTATTTACACGTTATTGGGAGCAAATGAGTTAATATAAAAGACATTTATGCCCAAATGTGCCAATGAATTTGCAACAAATACTAGTGTACCCTCCCTGAGCCATCATCTCAGATTATCTGGGTGGATTGGAGCCCAATAGTCCTCAAAGTTTTCTGTGTCTTTCCACCCCTGGCAGGGTCACAGGGTGGGCACAACTCAATGATCTCCTCTGATGATGACATCGAATATACACTACAGTGTCCATTCAGGTAAATGTTACATGTGTAATAATTAAAGTGTAATTTTGTTTTTAATGTCTGAAATTAAACTGTTTCTTCGGTTACACTGAGCTGTGTGCAAGTTACATTAGCTGATCCCCCCCCCCCCCTCCGAGAGCAGGGAAGAAAGTTTGTGCATATAGAAAATCCACAGAGAAGAAACATTGTCATTTCCATCAGCAGTGCTTGCGTTTCTGCACCTCTCATCTCTAACCTGATTCAGTCAACATCTGACAGCATAGAGTGAGATGGAGAAAGAAGCAGTCGAAGGGAGGATGTAAGGAAGCACTCCCACACAAATATTGTTCCCTGCTTTCTACTGACACTGAAAAATGTACGTTTTATACATTCCATCATAAGATAATGTGGCTAAGCTTAAATTGGCTTCTTGGCCTCATTCACTATTAATAATAATAATAATAATAATAATAATAATAATAATAATAATAATAATAATAATATAAAGTCTGTAAGTCCCTTCAAATACGATGGAAAGGATGGCAGGTTTTGGACATTGACTGATATTTGAAGAAATTTCAATTGATTCAATTTCAAAGAAATTTCAACTGTTCAATGTACCATGCAGCTACTGGTAATTGTAAATAACACAGTAGCTAATTGGTTCATACAAGTGATGGGCCAAATCAGACAATTTTGATTCAATAAAATACTGATGACTTTTTTGACAATTTTGTTCTATGCCAAGCTCATTACTTTTTATCCCAATAAAATATGACAATAACTGCCCAAACAATTTTGATGTGCTTTGTTCATAACATACAGCATCAAAACGCAAACATTACTTTAAGGTGGCACGGTGGCTGACTGGTTAGCATGTCCGCCTCCCAGTCCAGGCTTCAGCCTTCCTGGGTGGAGTTTGCGTGTTCGCCCCGTGCCTGCGTGGGTCTTCTCCGGGTACTCCGGTCTCCTCCCACATTCCAAAGACATGCATGGCAGGTTAATTGGGCGCTCCGAATTGTCACTCGGTGTGCTTGTGAGTGTGGATGGTTGTCCATCTCTGTGTGCCCTGCGATGGGCTGGCAGTCATGTACCCCCGCCTGCTGCCCCAAGCCAGCTGAGATAGGCTACAGCACCCCACCTTGTGAGGCTTGTGAGGAATAAGCGATCAAGAATGTCACATTTTTATTTTCTTAAAGTTATCAAAAGCAATTAGCTGGCAACCAGTCCAGGGTGTCCCCCGCCTACTGCCCAGAGCCAGC
The DNA here is from genome assembly GCF_051991245.1 of Festucalex cinctus. Classification (NCBI taxonomy): domain Eukaryota; kingdom Metazoa; phylum Chordata; class Actinopteri; order Syngnathiformes; family Syngnathidae; genus Festucalex; species Festucalex cinctus. The sequence continues at coordinate 23,536,611 of NC_135416.1, read as the reverse complement.
TGAGATAGGCGCCAGCACCCCCCGCGACCCTTGTGAGGAATAAGCGGTCAAGAAAATGGATGGATGGATGGATGGATGGATGGATGGATAATCAAAAGCATTTAAAATATAACATCCATGATAAATTATCAAAAAAGCACTTATCACAGGTCACATCAAATGGCAAATAATCTTTTAATTGCCATAAAATTATTAAATCAAATTTCCCACTGTGGTAATAGGACCTAATAGCAAGAAAATACCACAAGGAGCAACAATAAAAAAACAGAACTTTGGCTGATTGCCTCAGAAGATGGATTGTAAACTTAATATGATTTTCAAAGTTAAGTCTGATTTCATCTGTTGAAAAGTCCGTCCATCCATTTTCTAAACTGCTTACTCCTCACAAGGGTCACTGGGGTGCTGGAGCCTATCCCAGCTGGCTTTGGGCAGTAGGCGGGGGACACCCTGAACTGGTTGCCAGCCAATTGCAGGGCACACAGAGATGAACACACAACCACACTCACGATCACACCTAGGGACAATTCGGATCACCCAATTAACCTGCCATGCATGTCTTTGGAATGTGGGAGGAAGGCCGAAGCCTGGACTCGATCTTGCGTCCTCAGTACCGGGAGGCGGACGTGCTAACCAGTTCAGCCACCATGCCGCCCTGTTGAAAAGTCAAACTTCCTAAAATGTTAAAGGATTCAAATCTCAGACGATGGCCTTACCTGCTTTGGAATTGACTTTCCACTTTGCTTTATCTATCCTTCCCTCCTTCCGCTCTTTAGTTTTTCCTCTGGTCACTTGAGATCTCCTCAATTTATTGGAAGTTTGAGGTTTCTGGGGTTGGCATAAGACTCTGATTTTGTAACCACGCAGGAGAGGTTTGGTAGGTGCTGGATTTCACTTTGATGGATTGGATGTACTGGTTTCTATGGATCTCACTCTGCCTCATCGATCCTTCCCTCCTTCCTCTCTTTAGTTTTTCCTCTGGTCTCTTGAGATCTCGTTAATTTGTTGGAATTTAGAGGCTTCTGGGGTTGGCGTAAGACTTTGATTTTGTAACCATGGGGAAGGCAGGAAATGTTTGGTCGGTGCTGGATTTCACTGATTTATCTTTCTTTTCTCTTTATCTTTTCTGACCTTTTCTCTGGTCTCCTGACCATTTGAACCTCACGACTCTGGCGAGACTCTGAAGTACCTGGTTAAGGTGAAGGGTAATGGGATTTTTATAAGGTTTTAGGTGAATTAATGAGTATAAATTTATACGCATTTGCACGCACACGCACGCAAACGCACGCACGCAAACGCACGCACACATACACACACACACACACACAAAAAAAGAGCAATGATGAAAAGACGTTGAATCGGTAAGACTACCGAATGAACAATTCTGAGCTCTTTAAATAAAAAAAAAAAAAAAAGGAATTGACTTTCCACTGATATTTCAACAGATCCTGACAATTTCAGGTTCATATCTTTGTCCTAAAGTTGCACATCAACTTTGATTCCGGTGCTGGTTTGCGACATGTGGGCCGTGTCCCAATACTTGCACTTCAGACTTTGTGTTAGGGAAAAAGGCATTATGTCAATGAGAAGTCCCCACGATGATACAAAGACAAACGTGTGTGTGTGTGTGTGTGTGTGTGTGCGGTGCGCCTGATTGCGTGTGCGCACACACCCACATAAACCTAGGGAGTTTTGTGAAACCATTTCCTGAAAAATCATGTGCAGCATACATATTTTTTTTCTGCAATTAACTTTGACCTTGTCTGTACCTGCAGGAGGGAGCGAACATTGTGAAGAGAAAGCGTCCAGCCACAGCTTTTCTCAGCATGGATTTCTGCAGCACAGTCTGTACTTTACCCATTGATTGCTCGTTTCTGGGTTCACAGCAATCAAGGTTGCATGGCCCACAGCCTAGAAAGAAAGTCTTTACGGAACTTTCTATCTGTCACGATGGGCTGTACAGTTTGTAGGATTTATGTAATTGTGAACAAATGGCAAAAGGGTCCGCATGTGCAAAAAAATCTAAATTGAGATATATTTTAACTCTACACTTAATTCCCTTTAAAATGATATATAATACATGGATGTAGCTGAAATATTGACAAAGTTACAGCAGTTTAATGTTCGAAAGTTGAAATCCTGAGTTTTGGAAAAAGGGCTTTAAAGTTTTGGTACTTGCATCTTTCAAATGTCCATAGCAACCAGTACCTTAGGAAAAAGAAATGAACCTGAAATTTTCAGGGACTGTTAAAATATCAGTGGAAAGTCAATTTCAATAGCAGGCAAGGTCATCGTCCGAGATTTGAACCCTTTAAACGTTTTTTAATTCCCGAAGTGGTCTGTCTGAGTGAAGGAGCAGGGTAGCCCCCTTCCGCGAGCTTGCTCCGCGGGGGTATCGCTCACCGCTGCATCCCTGCTCGAGTTCGACATGGTTTAGTCAAGTGTGTGAATTTAGCAGTTTGAATTATAAGTAGACAACGATTCATTAAGAAAACGATCCTGGAGAATATCTCTCTGGATGACAATTCGCCGGTAACCAGACCGATGACAACATAGCTTCTGCTCCATTAGGTAGGATGACTGTTCTGTTCACGTTCGCGCTGAATTGTGTTTCGACTTTTTTTGGTTGCTATCTCCATCCATCCATCCATCCATTAGCAGATTCGCTTATCCTCACAATATTTATATAAATCAGTAGTGAATTACGACTGAGGCTAGGAAAGTCGGGTTGTTTTTAAAAAGGTGCCGAAGACGCAATGCTAGCTAGCTAGCAGGCTAAAAACACACCCCTTAGTTACGAGGCATCCTGTCTAATAATTGCTTATTTTCATACACTTCTATTACAATTTTGGCTTTTGTGCTGCTTGGAAATGAAACTAGAGACCTCAAGGAAGCTAGTTGTGGAGAAATCTCAAAATGGACAAAAAATGTCCAACTGTCTAATATCGCCCATATCTCTAGATTGAGCCTCCCGACATGCGGACCCTTTTGCTGGAGTGGGTCACAATTTTACTTCCAACATGACAGTACAAAAGAAATGAAATGAAAACACATCACATCATTTCTCTAATATATGTGGACTTATTTATTAAATAAAAAATAAAAATAAAATAAAAAAACAACCCTGGTTGCCAGGACATGACAGAAAAAAGTGGCCTGTCCTTGCAAATGTTCTCCAAAAAGAGGATGTTTGGTTTCTTTGTGTACAAATGTAAAAGCTTACATGTGTGCCTCAAAGAAAGGACAAATGTAAATGAGTGCTTCTTAATCTAGCTAAATAAAACAACCTTAGCCGATTAAGTAACTTGATGATAGCATTAGAAACACGTTCAGAATATGTATTTATTGGGGAAGCACTGGCTTGTCAATTCTACCTAAATTTCAAATGCTGTTGTACGCTAAAAAGTTGCCTTTGCGACCAAGCTTGCTTCTAGCATACGTAAGGAGCAGAGCTCCTGGCCACTTGCTCCGCGAGCTTCAAAGCCCAGCGCGCAAAGACTTTCTCTCTTTTTTCCCACGGACATCCCTTGAACATTCACGCTACTGAAAGCTGGCGGTCGCCACGAGCACGCGAAAGCGACCACGTGGTATCTTTCTTCGAGTCCCGGACTGGCAAACGCCGTGCGCCCAAAGCCAAGAGATACCAGCACTTTGAGTGACCCTTGTTTGAAATCCATCACTTGGCCAGTCTGGCCCTCCTTCCTGCTCCAGCCAGGAGCCGGTGCGTCCACTGTGCGGCCCGAATCACATGGCGTCCAAGCCACTTGGTCCCACGCCTCCTGACGCACCATCAGAAGTGCGCCGTCAGCCGCAGGCTGTTCACATCTCGCGCGTGGCGAGACTTCACACCAGCTCCTCATCAGGCCCTGGTCGGGCCACCCAGCCCCTTCCACGACATGCCTTGCCAACTTGGGCACGGACCAGGGAAGCACCCGAGGACCTGCTTCAGTTTTCCAACCGTGCGCTCACCGGCCGCTCATCGTTCCATCTGAGGACCTGCAGCGACATTCCAGCTGCGTGCGCTCACCTGCTTCCATCTGGATTATAATTTTTCTTCAGTTGAGGACATTGCCGAGTCTCACCCCCTCCCATGTGTCTGAACCAGCCGTAAATGCGTTTTATTTCAATCTGACACAACCACTGGCGCAACGTTTTAAGATAAAAAACCGTTGACAAGTCAAACGCTTCCAATTTTTTTTCCTATTCACCTTTTTCATTACATTTTTTTTTAATCTTAGTTCGTTAGGTCGCATGATTTCTTTTCATCTTCTTATTTGCATTTTATTTCCGTTTGTTAGCCAGCGACCCCCACCCAATATAAAAGTATTTACAGCCATCAACGCGCTGATCGTAAGCTAGATGCTAATGCTAGCTCTCTATAATGTCAGTGATCTGAGCTTTTAACTAAAAAAAACTTGCTCATATCTCAACTGATTTTCATGACGCTTACTTTCTTATCAATGCTATAGCGTATATGGATGGATGGTTTTAGTTCATGAACATGTAATACGGCAACCCTTTGGGCACTTTCATGTCGTCTGTATTGCGTCATATTTATATATATTCTATCAATGATGATGGTAAAGCCACTCGGTTCCTATGCATTGCGTGGGGCAATTTATTTTAGTGAAGTTATAAGGACCTAATCTTTGTCATACTTGTGTGTCTGTGTTATATGTACGTACTGAAATTGCATCTTAATGTGCACCTGTCAGCCTGACATATCTTTAGGTCCTGATTGTAAAACAGAAACAGAACCACTGTATCGATACCTTGAAATATAATTGGCACAATACTGGTACCTGTTGTTGGTACTCACCCCCCATACTTTTAAAATAAATATTTTAGTTTATTTCTTTCATTACCGTTTGAATGTCTAAATATTTTGCTTGTAAATGCATTTAACTGTTGCCAGTATACATTCTCTTAGTAATTTTACTAAACTATTTTTGTTTTCTTTGCTTATATCGTGTTTGTAAATACTTTTCGGTGTTTTGCTTTTTGTTATGAGAAGAATTCCCTTGTGTATGAAATGTGCTATTTAAATAAAGTTGCCTTGCCTTGTCTTCAGTCTGCTGATAATAACGTCTTCCATCCATGAGTTCTTTTCCAAGACTTTAATCATGTCCAGTTTGTCCTTCTTCTTCACCAGGGCTTTCTATTGTTTGACTTGTTTAATGAGCTACATAAGAGTGGTTTGTTGCTTAATCACTTTTACTCAGCTCGTCTGACATGAAGTTGAGGGATAGATCTATTTCCTCACAATCGTTCTATGATTAGATTTCTTCTGCATTTACTTCTTTGCTTTCGTTTTTCTTTCAGTTAGGATTTGGTTTCCAAGCAGCACTTGACCTGATTTCCTCCTTTGTGTCTATCAGAATTTCTGCTTCCACCAGAGGTTATGTAAATACAAAATCTATTCATCCAGTTCCCGAACCGACATAAGTTCTAATTGCATGCGTATTTTATTTATCAATATGAAATTACCAGGTAAACAACTGCTAGAGACAGCTGAATCAGATTTGTGCAGACTAGGGATGTTCGATACCACTTTTTTTCAGACCGATACCGATACTCAGACCCTCAGTACTCACCGATACCGATACCAACTACCGATAGCAGTAGTACATTTTGACAAGTAAAAAAAAAAAAAATCACTCAAAGATATTTTAAACAAATATATTTCCTTTAATTTTGACCCCAAAAAAAAGAAAAACAGCACAGTCACTCTTCAATACTCTTAACGCTCAAAATAAAACACAAAAATGCTCTTTTAGTTTAAGATTCACAATTTTGGAGTATTTCCAAACCGGTGAAGTTTTGGTGAAAAACTGCTGCAAGCTAGCGCCAGTTACAGGCAAGGAGGACTCACTTAACGTATTCCCCCTCTGCCATCGGTCGCTTGTACTCGTCTGCGTCACGAGTACTCGAGTACTTGAAAAAAGGCTGGTATCGGCCCGATACCGATACCTGGTATCGGTACTCGCCCATCCCTAGTGCAGACCACACATAACATGTTCCTGGCTTGACGCCTTCAGCGTTATTGTACGGATTACCATTGTTACCATTGTGCCTTCCAAAGTAGAAGGCAACACTTCTTCTTGAGAAACTCCTGTTAGAAGTTGAGAAATTTCAGCTAAAAATATCCACAAAACTCAATCTGGTCGAAATTCCAAGGTGTTCTCCAGATGGACTCCTTAACATACCTCAACCTAAAATTTCAACATCATTCATGAGCAGTGTGGGGAGTAAAATGGATCAGTGGTCCTCGACGCACACTATGCAGCGTGTTTTCCAAGTCTCTCTATTCCAATGCAGGTGAGGATCGCTATCAGGCTTTTCCAGAGCTTACTGATGAGCTGTCATTGGAACCAGCTGTGTTGAAATAGGGAGACATGGACAACAGGCTGGATAGTGTGCCCTGAGGACCAGGGTTGAGCAACACTGGAGTAGCTCATGTATTTTAGTCCAGTGGTGTCAAAGTCCGGTCCTCAAGGGCCTGAGTCCTGCATGTTTTCGAGGTTTCCCACGTTCAACATAGCTGATTCATATTTACGATCATCAGTAAGCTCTGCAGGAGCCTGATAATGAGCCTGATCATTGAATCAGGTGTGTTAACTTGGAGTAGAGAAACCTCGAAAACATGCAGGACTCAGGCCCTTGAGGACTGGATCTTGACACATGTGCTTTAGTCTGTTTAGTTTTTTTCAGGAATTTATGTTATGGAGGATTTCAGAAGCATTTGAAGTGTTCATTCCGTCATTTTTAGAAAATTCCACCAAGATGGCGGCCACATGTCACTTTGCTACAGTAAGTGCAGTCAGTGAACGGGGCTCGAACGTTTCCAATATGCTTCTCAAAATATCCACACTCCTCATTCTTGCCCGATTTCAATTCTTTGTGGGCATCCATTTCATTTGTGGCAATTGTGTCATGTTTCTGTGGTTCAACAATTATGAAAATAAAAATAAAAATACAGTGCTGGTCCTGTATACTGTATGTGGAGAATCAAAACCCGATACATTTTTTTTTAGTTTGGCATGCAGCGAAATGAAGCGTTGTAGACAGTAAATTTTCTGTCGTATCGCTCAGTGTGCCACAGGTTTAGTAACAGATTTCCAGACAAATACTTAAGTTCAAACTATGTATCACCACTTTTTCAAAATGCTCCATGATTATTAACAGGTATACTTATAAATGTTGTTCCGTGGCAAAAGGTTGACCCTGGGACAGATTTTTCCCATTGCCATTATTCCCATGGAAAACATTGTTTGGATATTATATACCAATATATTAGTCTACATCAGGGGTGTCCAAACTTTTTCATTTGAGGGCCACATACAGAAAATCAGAAGGACGCAAGGGCCAATAATGTTATGAAGAGAAATTGTGTTTGGTCCTAAAAATTGTATACATAATTTATTTGTGCTTTTGCATATTTAGAAAAATGATACAGTATATAAACCAATTTATTTGTAATATGACAGTAGGGTTTTTATAGTTTTGGAATTTTTCATTTTAGTTAGTTTTTATTAGTTTTCAGGGTGGTTCTGTTAATCTGTATTAGTTTAGTTCTTTAAGAAATGCTTAGTTTTAGTTTAGTTTGTTAGTTTCAGTATTATTGTCTTTTTTTTTTTTTTTTGTTTAACAAATGTGTATTACTTGTGCGCAATATTTAAAAAACACATTGGGTACAATGTCATCTGAAGGTGCTTTTCTATTGGCTGCTGCTAGATGATGTCACTTCTGTGTGACATACTTTCAAACATCGTTATTCCGGTTGATATCAAAATAAATCTAATAAAATTTACATTTAAAATCATCCCCAAAGGCTCATGCATTAAATTAATTACCAAAGACTAAAACGAAGGACATGTTTGCTATATTTGTATTTAGTTTTAGTTAGTTTTCGTTTTTTAAAAGCATTTCCGTTTTTAATTTATTTCAGTAACAATATTGTTTTTTGAATTTTAGTTTTTTCATTACTTTTAGTGAACTAAAATAACCTTTAATGGCACCTGTGTTTTTCGACACCCTCCCTTCTTACTTTGACCATCTCCAAACATTTTTGTTTTTGTAAATTTATTTTAACTGAGTCAAATGCCATTTTTAGCATATGCCGCGGGCCACTGAAAAAATGGACGGCGGGCCGCAACTGGCCTCCGGGCCGTAGTTTGGACATCACTGGTCTACATACTGTATGTATTATTCTGTCTATTTTCCATGGTCAGTGACCACTAAAAGGTCTTTGCAGGTGAGGCTGAGTGATGTAGCCCTAAAAAAGGGCCATCTGTCCTGAAGATTTATACAGTGCCGAACTTGGCTCTTCGGCCCTTCCGGCCACTGGCGCTTGGCAAAGAATGTACTGGCAGTGTGCCAGATGCAGAAAGACACTACTTGGATTTGGAGAGGTCTGTTCAGCATGGAAGTCCTCTGGCTGGAAGGGTACCAAATGGAGCCATGGAAGTTGAAAGGACATCTCTGCTGGATGCTTTACGTGTGTGTTTGGTTTAAGAAAAAAAAACACAAAAAAAAACCTGACGCTCCTGAAATCCATCTTTCTTTATATACTGTAGCTGTAACACTATTGTATATTGTATGGCTAAAATACTCCATTTTAACAATGTTCACAAATGCTGCTGGGAAATTTACATTTCCAGCAGCAATAAGAACAGATAATAAAATAAAAATAAATAAATAAATTCAATCAATCAATAAATAAGCTTATTACACCAGAGATTGAATTCATAATAATAATAATAATAATAATAATAATAATAATAATAATAATAATAATAATAATAATAATAATAATAAAATAAAAATTCAATCAATCAATAAATAAGGTTATTGCACCGGAGAATGTTTTCCATGTCTCCCTCCTCCAACACAGCTGACTCAGCTGACTCAAATGATCAGCTAATCAGCAAGCTAGAGGCCTGATAACAATCCTGTTCATGAATCAGGCATGTTGGAGAGCGTTTCCTACCACTAGTTTAGGGGAACAGATCCATAGTAACTGATTAAGATAACTTTTTGGTTAAACATACTTAGTTTTAGTTTTTAAGAAACTTGTCTTACAGAATCACCATCCTTGTTTGTTTCACTCAACTGTACATTGACTAGATTTGAGCCACTGCCAGCCTCTGTTAAAATAAAATAATTCATTGTGTCCCCTGAAGTTTCACAACAATACTGTTTGCTGAATCACTTTTCGGTCCTCTCATTCACCTCCTCCAATCACACACCTCCACACTGCACTACTCAAGCATGCAGTGAGTTAAATACAGTATATGAAGTGGCTACCAACCCTCACACAGTCATCATCACTTATATCACACACTGAACTGGAATGGTTTTTGCTTGCATGATTTAGTTGTAGCCTAATCAGGGGTGTAGTATGGTGCGCGATCAGCTTATTTGGCACCGTTCTCAAGGGCAGCGGCCCCACAATCTATTTGTTATGTTTATCACTTACATAACCTTTAGGAATATGACAAACACCAGTTGTCGATATCTGCACTTTCCTTTATTCAGCAGGTGCCGCAGTACAATACAGTATCACACCACTAGGGTGACACACAGTGTGGTACAGCAACAAAAACAAAGTGCCCAACACACTATAATGGCACAATTACATTGTCTCATTTTGTAGGGCAAATATATTGACAGTATTTCACAACTCGGACCAGTTTCACGTAAAGACATATTTTGAGTGATAAGCATTTCAGAGAATGAATGAATGAATGAATGAATGAATGAATGGAATGCACTTTCAATTGGCACACCGCCAATATTAATTTGTAGACCAGAATCCATTTGTCTATTACCAAACAGCATCGCCTTAGATTTGCTTATATTTAAGGATAATTTATTTATGTCCATCCATATTTTCAATGTGCCTAATTCGTGGTTCAAAGTTGTTATGAGCTCATCATAATTATCACTATTATATAAAATGTTTGTATCATCGGCAAAAAGAGCAAATTTTAGTACTTGGGATACGTAAAAAATGTCATTAATATACAAATGAAAAAGTTTTGGCCCCAGAACGGACCCCTGGGGCACCCCACAATAAATATTAAGTTTATTAGATGAAACTGCCCCATTTGGACATATTGGGCCCTGTCCTTCAAATAACTTTTTAGCCATTGTCCAGCCACTCCCCGAATTCCATATTTTTTGAGCTTGTTAATGATTATAATTGTATCAAAAGCTTTTTTTTTTTCAAATCAACAAAAACACCAACAGCATATTTTTTCTGATCCAAAGCATTTGTAATCTTTTACTGCCTCAATTAATGCCAAAGAAGTAGTTCTTTGAGTTCTAAAGCCGTACTGACCTTCATTTAATATTTGATGGTTGCCCAAAACTTCTCAAGTCGGGAATTATAAAGTTTCTCAAGAATTTTTGAAAATTGAGGCAATAGAGAAATTTTATTAAGCTGTTTTTAAATAACTTTCTTGACATTTTGTCAACTTCTAATATACAACTGTTATCATATTCTACAGATGAAATTCTAAGATGTGACATTTAATTCAGAGTTCTGAGCTGTTGTAGCACATGAAAAGTTTCTAAATATGATCCAAAATATCAACAGCCTAATTTCACTTCTTGATTGACTCTGATAACTTCCAAGCTGTTGCTCGGACGATCAAAGCTTCACCTGAGGGATACATGGTAATTTAACTTGGTAATGACAAGGTTGAAGTAAATGTGTTCTGACATTAGCACATGTGGCAAGTTCTGATTCTCCAGATGCCTTCACCTGTCCTTTTTCAAGGAGCACTCACATGACAGATGGGGTCTACCCAGAAAGTAGGAAGTGTTTTCTCCTCCTGGATAAATCATTAATGGATCAACTCTTGCAGGGTGTGACCCCAACATACAAAAATATTTTCAAAATTGCATTATTATTATTTTTTTTCTACCTTGTATTTACAGTAGTTTCCCCATTGAAATGGCATGGAGCCCTGATGCGAATATAAAAATATAGTGAGTAATGTATTACCACTAAAAACGGCTAAGATTTGTTTCTCAGTTAAAAAAATAAAATAAAAATAAAAAATAAAAAATATTTCAGCATAGTTCCTTGGCACCAAGTGAGGGCTTTTGGCCCAATCTTCTAGTGTCTTCAAACATTTCAGAGAGCACAAAAATAGTGGATCGGCAAGTTTGTAAGCAAACAACTAAGAAAAAGTTTCCAAAAGTCACTGAATAAGTTAATTCTTGAGTCACGATGGCAAATATGTCGGGTTTCACTACACAGTGCATCAATTCATGTTATCTCCCGGGGTCTGAATAGAACAGTGCTGATTTAACATACTGAACATCTAACAATGGTGGAGGCGTCAGAATTAGTGAGGAGTCTGCTGATGTTGCTATTTAGAAGTCTGATTGGACAAAATGTGCTTGAGAGCCAACAAACGCACTTTCATTGGACAGAGACAAAAAACAACAACTGCTGAATGCAGATGTATAGCTGTTTTAACCTGGAGCTAGTAAAATATGTTTCAAAAATATCTGAAAATGTGGCCTTAGTCTCCACTTTTTGTTTACTCCTTGTTGGGTCCTCATCAGTGGTTCAATGATAAGCTGTTTCTCATGTCCCTGAGTCACTGTTGAACAGTAAAATATTGTGAATTTACCTCTGCTTTTTTGTTTGCTGGTAAATGTTTTGGAGATGCCTGACCTCCAGGCTATCTCTGCTTCCAACAAACAACCTACCACCTACTGTAAGGACCCAGAGGATGAAGAAGCATGCAGAGGAAGAGTGAGACTGGTAAGAAATTGATGCTACCAGAACTTAACTCATTCAATGCCAGCCATTTGCTTTGATCACAACTCTAAAGAGTGCTAGCAGTTTTCCAAGACCCACATAATATTTTGTTCTATGATTTTTACATTGAGTCTACCAAATAAAAGAACAGAATGGATCATGAAACATCATTTTTGGATTATAGCCACATATTTCATTACCAATTCAAACTAATAGTGAAGATTTGCATCACTAATGCAGGATTATGCATTCCCAGATCTGATCATACCACAGAAACTCAAACATTAAAATTAAAATTTTTACAAAATGTTAATTTGACATTTAGTTGATGGTCCAGATCAGCCTAGTGATGAACAATAGGTGCAAGCTCTTTACCTCACAAACAGACAAATTCAACAGCCTTGGGCAGCATACAAAGATGCAAAATGTAAGGAAAACTCGAGAAAGCATTTGAACATTGGTTCTTATTGGGATTTTTGATACTTTCTCCTCGAAGCACGATAATTTATGACAGCAAAAATGATTGAAAAAGATTTGCTTTGTGATACGGGATGAGAACAAATACTGTTTGCCATATAAGGGCATCCAGAGCCAGAAAATACGTGGACTGTTTTAAAAAAAATTCTATGAAGTGAATTCGGAGATTTGTAAATACATTTTACGTTAGAAGCCCGAAGCCAGTTGGGATAGGCTCCAGCACCCCTGCAACCTTTGTGAGGTATAAGAGGTTAAGAAAATGGATGGGTGGATGTTGTAAGAAGATAAATTAAATTTATACAAAGACTGATAATTATGTAGTACTGAACTGTAGGGTCTATTTTCATATGCAGTATAGCGCACATCTTGATTTTCATGCCGGTCAAAGCCTTGCTGGGCCTGACATGTGTCTGCCCAGTGCATATTACAGTTTGGTGGCAGAAATTAATCTCAACTTTGCGCCTGCTGGAACCAGGCCAAAGTTTTGGAGCAGGTGGCTCATCGTGATTCATAAATATGACAACAGCGTGCATCAAACGCTCTGAATCATTGCAGAAAAAAAATATTGAACGCTTTAGTATCATCATCTCTATAATATATTATTCAAATCCCATTTAAGCAAGGCACAGTTATGGAAGGCAGGCTTGGGTCACACAGACACGAATGATCACAGTGTGAGGCAATCATAAGTTTGACGGAGCTGTGATCTCATTAACCAACTTGATATCTGCCCTTGGAGGTCTGCTTGTAGTTCCTTTCAAATGTACTTTACATGTCTCATCCTGCTGCAAGACTCATGGAAATCTGTTTATTTTCCCGCAATTGTCAAATTGTCACTTCTACTACTAGTGTGCCTCTTGCGTGGCGTTTAAAGGGAACAAGGGGCGCCACTTCAATTGCCGGCAAATCAAGATGGCTGTGGTCACACCCACAGCGACGCAAACTTCCCTTTATTAAATATGCCACGCATGCATTTTCCAGTCATAAAAAAAATATCGGATGCACAGTACGAAACAACGGTAGCACTAAATGCTCAAAATGATCAGCACAAAGCTTGAGTGCTTGGTTGGCGACCATAACTCACCACGCTTTCTTCCTTGCCAATTGACTTTGCGTATCCACTGGTCACGTTTCCTTTGAAAAGCTAAAGAAGCTCTTGCCACTCCCTTGACAATTAGTGCAACGAAATGTGACATGATAAACCATCGTTGAACTGGAACACAAGTCAACACAAGCGCACACAACCAAACGCTGCTGTGGTGACTTTGGCATCTGTGACGTCACGGCTCCGGAAACACCCGAAGACGCCAGACGCTAGATTCAAATCGTCGAGGACGCTTTCCGACTCGTATTTAGTGATGTAAACTGCTTTACAGCTACAATATAACCACTTTGTAAAGGTGTTCTAAAGGTTTCAAGATTAACATGTTAATGTTTGAAATTTGACCTTTAATGGGCAATATTTATTGTATAGAGAGATAATCGCCCTGTAATACTGTCCCAGTACACAGCTAAATGCCATCAGTACAATATGTCACAAATCCTATAGAAAGTACGTTATTTTCCCGCAATGTTATCAGAATATAATTTCCTCTCTACTCTTGTCTAATCTAACGTGTTCTATGGTAGAGTTAAAGTAGCAAGAACATATGAATGAGTCAGTCGCAGCAACAATACCATACCACAAAGAGCACTTCCTGTGTGTTCTGCTTTTTCAATGAACTTTTTGTGACTTTTATTCTCAATGGACAACTTTGGTAAAGAGAAAAAGACAAAAGAGAGGAAAATATCCAGGTGACTGTGATAAGAGACTCATATTTTGAACATAAATCAGTCAGGCAATGTCCGTCCACTTTATTCCAGCCATGTTGAGTGTTTCAGTGTCATAATAGTTAGCGAACAATGGCAGATGCTGTGGATGACTGTTGTTTCTGTTAAGCCATGCTTACAGCTTTTAGTAGTTTTGCTGTGTAGGTTCATGTTTTATTCAGTCCCATTTGCTTGATATGAACATCTAACATCATATTGAGCATCATTTTCCACCCAAAGGATGTTGATTTGAATTGTTGTGACTAGTCTTATGAATTTGAAGTGTGTGATGCTTGACAAAAGGGGCACTGAGTGAAGATGAAGACTGCTATGTAAGTGTCTCACACTCGTTTGTACAGCAATTTCTGTTGAAGAACGAGAAGTCAGACGTGCAACGGGGCACCGTGTTTATTACGCCTCCAAATATGACAGTCATCATTTTTTTGTCTTTGAGGAACTAATATGCTGTTAAAATTTGATACAGAATCTCTTTACATCTCTGTGAAAGTACTACATATTATACTGTAATAACGGGAGATGTTATGGCCGTAAATGTGGTCAATATTGGTCGTAATCTCTCTTAAATTCATCCTTGTAAAATTATGATTTTGAGTCTGCTAATAAAAAAAACATGACATAGACGCATCGTATATTTATTACACTTCACCACTTTACTGTTCAATCTATAGCAAGGATGCATAAACCTTAGCCAAGAGAGCATGGAGAATGTATGCCTGTGAGAACTGTTTTATGTTATGTTTGTTTGTGTAAGTTTTCCTTTCATTTGGCGAGCTGATAGCTCAATAAGTGCGGGCAGAATGCATACCAATATGAGAATAAACAAATACTGACCAATTTAAATACTGATAGTGCCACGGCAAAAAAAAAAAAAAGATGTTGCGTTTCATCAATAGATTAATGAACAGAAACAAGTATTTCAGTTGTAGAAAAGCGAAGAACAGAAGAGAATGTGATGCTCCTGTAGCGATAATTGGGTCGTCTTTTGGACGAATTAATAATCTGGACGTTACAGAGGTAAATTGTAGTTACCTCGATAACCTCTGGGGCACCACGTTGAATTTGCTTGTTAACAGGAGCAACCAACGACCAAAATCCTTCTTTCATCAGTCATTGATAATCTAAAGTCGCCACACTCGATATTCAGTGGTTCGTTGTACTAACAAAAGAATAATAATCCACTCGGAAACACAGATGACTTAGGCGGAATAAAGTTTATAAAACATGCATTTATTCACGATTGCTACACTACAGAATCAAAATACTGCCTATCTAACTATTCTACCGTCAGAAGAAGAGAAATAAAATAAAGCGAGTGAAAATAAGGAAGGAATGCGAATGAATAAAGAAACAGGGAAAAGAGAAAATTTGACCTGCCAGATTTGTGATGTTTCAAACGTAAGTGGCACACAGTGGATACGCCGAGGTAGAAATCAAGCGCACTTACGAGCCCTGGAGTTGCGTAGCAACGAACAGAAGTGGCGGCCTTTTTGACAAGGGGGAAAAAAGAGTCAATGTTCGTTGAAAAAGGCAAGAAAAAAAATAAAAAGAAAAATTATTCCACAGGTGAGCACGGGGAAGCCGCAAAGGGGCCTGGCGTCGTTGCGCGGCTCGTGCCTTGATTGGTCGGCGATCCGGCGAGGTTGATCCTCGCCGAGGTTGGTTCTGCTGGGCAGCTGTCCGAGCTCAGGTGTTGCAGCTCGGTCAGTACGCGCCTGCGTACGGGGAAGGCCAGCCGTTGGAGGTGAGCTAGCACCGCGGCGGACCACCACCGACTAGCAGTTGAGGTGCTGAGCGGCTGAGGTGCGCAACCTTGAGTCCGGGGTACGTTGCAAGTGTACCCCGGGGCCGCGAAGGTCGGGCGGGTAAGCACCGATAGTGGAACAAAAAAAAAATAAACAAAAAAACAAAAGAGTCTTTAGTCAGCGTTGCAGTTTGCACTTGCTTTGGCGTGGCGTGGCGCGAGGATCCGATCTCGTTAACGGATCCTGCCAGGAAAGAAAAAGCCACGTGGTTTGCAAGTTTCTTAGACAAAAGAGTTCGAGCAGCCTGGCTGGCCCACTTGCAAGTCGGGCCAGAGTTTTTGGAAGAGGCTTGTGAGAGCAGGAGGGCAAAAAAGAAGAGAGAACGGGCAGTGGTCTGCTCGTGTTTTATAGTCTCTGGGTGGGGCGAGCAGGTGAAGGCACACCCTTCTGTTCGCTCGCGCAGACTCTCAGAGGAAAATTATTAAAAAGATTAATAATTTGGCATTAAATTTGGTCAGTCTGGCAAATCAGTTTTCCCACACAACCCGTTTAACACACATTGTAATTAATGCATCATAAACTAACTTGTGAGGTAACTTCTACTTGTCTAATCTGACTGAACTGAGAGACATTGATTATCTTTCATTCTTTATGGAGTACACATGAAATAGGATGTTCATACACACAAAGATATAACATGACTCATTCGTAGTTCAGTTGTCTGTCAAGAATTATCATGATATAAATGTGTAAAATGCGGTTACTTATGTGAATTGTCATTAAGGATAGTTCCAAGTTTCGCCACTTGGAGGTGTTGTTGCTCCATCTAGACGTTCCAGGAAGGGCGAGGCGCCAGAGTATCCTTTTGTGATTGATAAGAAGTCATGAACATTCCTTTGATCGGTCATTTGTGTATTCCAAACCATTGGAGCCATTTGTTCGGGCTCCGAGCAGACTGCTGGAAATACACTCCTTTGGCAGACGCATAAATTCCTTTGTCACCTGGTCAGCGGCTTCAAAAGAGTTTTGTTGGTGGCAAGGACCACCTGTAGAGCTGACCAGGCTGGATCCTGTCTGGGCATTGGCATATTCATGCACTGCAGAGAATTTGCTTCAAGAGAAGCAAACTAAAAAAAAAATTAGAGGGTGGAATGGACCTAGGCAATAGTTGTTACAGACCCCCCTTCGTCAAGCGGGATGAATCTTCAGGATGTCCAGGTTGGCGGGTCCAGATGATGCGTGGCCAGGGTCCAGGCCACGGTCAGACGGCCGGAGTCCCACTCAGGCTCTGCTGCAACACTCAAGACATACCACTGGTGCCACTTTTCCCTAACCTCTGCCTGGTTATGTGTATGCAGGGTACGTCTGTGTGTTTTCAATGTGTCTCTATGTGTATTCAGTTAACAGTGTGTCTAACTTGGTACTGTGTCAGCTAACTGAGGGACTCGGGTCCCAAAACAGGCGCGGGCCTGGGAAAG
Organism: Festucalex cinctus; assembly: GCF_051991245.1. NCBI lineage: Eukaryota > Metazoa > Chordata > Actinopteri > Syngnathiformes > Syngnathidae > Festucalex > Festucalex cinctus. The sequence continues at coordinate 23,519,308 of NC_135416.1, read as the reverse complement.
ACGCAAGACGCGAAATTCCAAACAAAAGAAAAGGAAGAAAACTTTTCCTAAGGCTATAAGGCTAGTATCATATTATGAGTAACTAGGGGAAACGAACAGCAAATTAAAGAAAAGAGAGAGAGAACGAGAAAAGAGGCTGTCGCCTTCTAAAACTCAAAAACCCGGGACTATACTCAGGCCATAACTCTCTTATAAAGACGGGGAGGTTGTCTCAGGCACCTGCGTGTCGGTGCAAATCTCCACCCCTGGGGGTGTTCGTCAAAAAAAAAAAGTCTTAGGTCGGTTAGCGCGACACTATCGTTGCTAGGTACTTAGCTATCGCGTCTTCCTATGGCGTAATTAAACACCCAAAAAGTCGTGCGTTATCCAAGAATAACTGAAGGGAAAAGGGAAAGAAAGGGAGGAGGGGAGAAAAGGGAGCAAAAGGAAGGAAAAAAAAAAATCAGAGTATCCTTGGCAGTTGCGCTAGACTAAGGGAAGGAAGGCAAAGGGGCTTAGTTAGATTAGCTAGACTCGCTAACGCTTTAAAAAGAGTACTCTGACCTGCTTTTGAAGGCCTTAAGTACGGGGGAGCTTTTCATGGCTAGCAAAAACTGATTTCACGCAGCATACCATTCATAAGTATCATAACACCTTGAGTGTACATAATCTTTTGAATTTGAGTTGCAAATCATTTTGTAGTTGTCTAGTCTAGTTCTGCATAATGCTATCGGTGTTACAGCTAGGACCGTATCCTTAAGTGTTGCACCAAGCGTCTGCAAATAAGTAGCAAAACACAGTATGCTAACCTCTCGCAATCAACAAAGACAAGCGGATTAGCGTCGCTCGGTATGGTATCACTGAGGGGTTCGGTAGGTGCAGCGGGGTGTTGACCCCCCTTTTGCACGTGTGATACTTTCAAACATCGTAGTCAGCGAGGTCGGTCGGCAGAATTTGGCACGTCTGTCGAAGGTGGCGGTTGGGTCGCTGACTCTGAGTCGGCTGGTGACCCCCCTTTGTCAGTTCCGCACGTATGCTGGTCCTGAGATTCGCTCGATCGCGTTCTCAGACGTTCAAACCCGCAGTGACTTTTGATCTGGTTTCGGTGGACCCATCTCAGTTGGTCCCCCTGACGTCCTTTATTCATCCTAATTTGATAGGCGACGGGTGACAGTTTGTCGACGATTTCATGTGGTCCTGACCACCGGGGAAGAAATTTTCGGGCGATGCCCCTCTGGGCACGCGGAGTATTAGCATTTGGTTGCGCGAACAAGTAATACCATACTCGATCACCTATTTCAAACTCGGTTTGTGAGGCTTTCCTATCGTAGTAGGTTTTCTGACCTTCTGCACTTTGCTTAAGCCGTTGTTGAGCAAATGCAAACGTGGCTCGGAGGTGGGCTTGCAAGTCCTCCACGTACTGGGAGGCCGTGTATGCCGTGGCTAGGTTTGTTTCTCCTGGCTGGTACATCAGGTGCAGGGGGAGCGTCATTCGCCGTCCGGTCATCATTTCAAAGGGGGCCACCCCTGTGGATTCGTGAGGGGTGGCTCGAATTGCCATGAGGATCAGTGGGAGTCGGGTGTCCCAGTCCCGATGGTTGGAAACAACAAACTTTTTCAGCAAATTTACCACGGTGCGATTAGTCCGCTCCACCTGTCCTGATGACTGCGGGTGATGGCTAATATGCAACTGGGCCTTGATTCCGAGCATTTGCCAAAGTTGTTGCATCACCTCGGCTGTGAAGTGGGTTCCCCTGTCTGAGTTAACCCGTGAGGGCAACCCAAAGCGGGAGAACACGTGGTTCATCAGCAGGCATGCAGTGGTGTGTGCGGTGTCGTTTGGAGCAGGCAGGCATTCTACCCACTTGGTGAACGCGCAAACTACTGTGAGAAAGTATTTGTTCCCTCTCAGAGATCTGACCAGTGGTCCCACCCAATCAATTTGGTGATCAGACCATGGGAAGTTGACTCCTTTCTGTTGGAGTGGTGCTCGGTGACTCGGGTTTGCTGGCTGAAACTGCCAGCAAACCAGGCATCCTTTGATGTAGGTTGCTACATCATTATGCATGCGCGGCCAGTATGCCACCTGTTGTAGTGCGGTGACAGTGGCCTTGAATCCGCGGTGGCCTGCATAAGGCGCGTCGTGGGCGTATGTTAGCAAGACCCCCCTTTGGCTCCGTGGAACCACCAACCGCAGGGCAGGCGGAGACGCGGAGTCATAAACCAGAAGGCCTTTAACGAGACGCAGCCTTTGCAGCACGGAGAGCAAGTCTTTGAGGTCGCTGTCGTCACTCAACGCGTCAGGCGACACGGGGTTGGCGACAGGATCAGAAAGGTGCTGAATTATTTTGAAAAGCGCGGGGTCGCCGGCCTGTTGGGCGACCAAGTCGGAGGTTCGGACGGGCGGTACGCACGCCACGGGCCCCGTAGGGGTCCGTGTGGGGGCGTCGCGAGACTCAGCGGCGGCCGCAGCGCGGCGGCGCGTGAGAACGTGGACCTCCAGGGTGGGCTGGGTGGGCAGCCAAGCTGTATCAAATGTCCAAGGAGTCCCGTTGAGGGCCCCTTGTTTGGCTAACGTGTCCGTTAGGTCGTTAAAATGTTTGTCAGGTCCTGGGACTTTTGAGTGTCCCCGGACCTTTTTCCAATAGACATGCATATCATTGGAGGAAACCAAATGGTCGCATGTCAAAATGAGGTCGCGGTGTTTAACGGGTTTCTTCGCTGACGTAAGGAAACCATTTCGACGCCACACCGGTAGATGACAGGTGAAGGCGAGGCGGGCATAGTTTGAGTCAGTGCAGATAACCAGCACCGTGACACCGTGTTCAACTGCTAATTTGAGTGTAATCAGGATGCCAGCGATTTCCGCATATTGAGAAGAGTGGGGGCCCAATTGGAATAGCAGTGGTTTGCACGGTGTGTCGTCGACCCAAGCGATGCCCACCCCAGCCTGCAGCTGGGTTTGGTGGTGGTAAGAGCAGCCATCCACGTAAGCTGTAGGCATGTCTTTGCAGACATGTTCCTCAAAATAGCGGTGACGCGTGAATTCCGGCATCGGTGCCACGGCGACGTCTGTCGGCGGGGTCGGGGAAGTTGACACACAGTTCTGGCAAATCGCTAGATCGGTACCCAGCGGTAACTTTGCGTTTTTCGCGTACCGGACTCGAACATCGTAACTTTGTAACGCCATAAGCCAGCCGGCAATGCGCGCGTTCGTTACGACACCGTCTCGAATGCGTTGGTTGTTAAGAAAAGTAACCGGATGATGGTTAGTATCAATCGTTACTTTTTGACATCCAATGTAGTTTGAGAAATGTTTGATTGCCCATACTGTGGAAAGCAGGGCTTTTTCGCAGTCGGAGTATTTCAACTCAGGGCCGTTCAACGTTTTACTGGCGTACGCCACGACGCGTTTATCCTGGTCGTACATTTGGTATAGACCCGCACTCAAACAATGGTCGGAGAATCCTGCTTCCAAGAAAAATTCCTTGTTGCTATCGGGGTACGCGAGACAGGGAGCGGAGCCCAGCTTTTGTTTTAGCATATTCATCGCGTTGTTTTGTTCGTCACCCCAATCGAAGGGCGTGTCTTTCTTCAGCAGGTTAGTAAGAGGGCGTGCTATGTCAGCAAAGTGTTCAATGAACTGGCGCGAATAGTTGCACACGCCAAGGAAGCTGCGTAATTTTGACACATCGGTGGGGGTTTTGATGTCAAGAAGGCCTTGAATACGGCTGGATTGTGGTTCAATCCCGTTCGGCCCAACCAAGACCCCCACGTAGTTGACCTTCGTGCGACACCACTGACCTTTCAGGAGGGACAGTTTGGCACCTGCAGAAGACAGCTGTCCAAGAACGTGGTCGATTTCCATCAAATGGTCATCCAAAGAGGAGCTCCTCATCATAATGTCATCGACATAAATGAGGTTGCCCCTGGCGGCGGCATCAGGGCACGCCTTGTTGAGGAAGATGTTAAATTCGGCTGGCGAGTTGGCGTAGCCGAATGGACACCGGTTGAAAGTGTACTGTTTGTTGCCAAAGGTGAATGCCAACTTGTATTGATCCCTGGGATCTACTGGGATTGTCCAGAACCCCGAAGCCACATCGATGGTGGTGAAGAATTTGGCATCTCGAACCTTGGGAAGTTCCTGTTCAAGTTGTGTCATGGGCCATCGCGAAAGAGGAACCTGTTGGTTCAGTTTGCGATAGTCAATGGTTGGTCTCCATGTACCGTTTGGCTTCAAGACTGGCCACAATGGAGCCGAATAGGTGCTGTTACAGGGGCGAATGATGCCCTTTTCCAGCATGGCGTCGATAGTCTTCTGTACTGGTTCGTAAGAAGCTATCGGAATCTTGTACTGGCGCACGAAAGTTGGAGGAGCGCCGGGCTGAGTCGGGATGCGGACTACATGTAGTGCCGTCAACCCGCAATCCAAGGAGTCCTTGGCAAAAGACGGTGTGTATTTCATTAACACGGTGCGCAAACGTTCGCGGTCCTGTTCGGACCGGAGCGCGTCGGCGCGGTGCAGAACTTCTTGGAGGTGCTCCTCGAACTCTGGGTACGGTTGAAGGTCCCCATTTGGAGTCGTGGTTGGTTGAGGTTTCTCTGGGTTTCCAGAGGGAATGCTCGAGGGCGTTGGAGGCAACGCGCTCAAGGCATAAATCACCAGTTGTTGGTCTGTCCCCAGGTCCACCCGGACGATGTCTTCATCGTTGGTGGGACCGGCAGGGTTGACCGTAACAAGCTGAGATGGCCTGGTGAGTCTTCGGCCACCGGTGTCTTCAGTCAAGAACAAGTCCGATGGGATGTGTCCAACCACAGGCACCGTTAGAGTGAAGTCGTGGAAGTCGGAACGGATGAGCAGGCCCAGACGGGTCGCTTTTGGTATGCGAACGTCGTACGAAAGGGGGTTGTGAACCAAGATCAGAGTGGTGAGAGAGGCGTCCACGATGGGCGTGGCCTCCAAGAGTAACGACAGGTTCATGAATTCCGATGAAGGTTGAAAGAAAGCGGAGCGAGCATTCAAGACCTGGTTAGCTCGTGCCACCAAGCGAACCGGAATGTTGATCGTGGTCGCCGGAGCGATCACTTCATCCTCGTTTAAGACTTCGCAAGCATCTGGGATGGTCTGTCCGGACTTCATGTTTGGAAGACTGGGAACACAAGCTAGAGGTTCCGAGTTGGTGAGGGACCAAAGCACGTTGTTGATGGTGTCCACATGGACGGCAAGACGAACAAGCAAATCTGCACCCACAAAAAGGGTGTGAGGCGCGTCCGGGACAACCAAGAAGTAGTGGGTCAGTGAGTGCTGCTTCCACTGAAGGTTTAAGGCGCACACGCCCACTGCAGTTATTGTAAGAGGAGGTTCCGTGTTCAACGGAAACCGGCAAGACTTGGAGACGAAAAGAATGTTCGGGTCGAGATCTCGCAAGTTGTCAGCGAATGCTGCAGAAATGGCTGATTTGTCAGCCCACAAGGCGAGGACGGCGTCAAGAACAGGTGCACCTTGCACGTGGACACCTCCGATGATGCGTGGGGCGTACCCTGCATCAGGTGGGGGTGGGTCAAGGTCACAAAGAAAGGTGTCGTGGCTTCTCAGCCGGTCCTTTGTCGGGGACGCGAGGGGTCCTGCCTTGGACTGTGTCGTGTCCCAGCTCCCTGTGGGGGCATCTGCTTCCCCGTGGGGTGGCTGCGCCCGAGTCACAGTGCAGAGCTGAGCCTGGTCAGGGCCCGAAGGAAATGTCGGCAGGGCCTGCCGCACCTGGGCCCAAATCTGGAGTCTCTGGTAGTCTATGATGGGTTGGAAGCGGAACAACAGGTCTTGGCCAATAAGAAGGGGGACTGACTCAATGGGTCCCACATAGACTGGATGGATGAATTCCATGGGGCCAATGGACCAGTGTACCATCGCGACAGATTCCAGCTTTGTGTTAGTAGGTGAGAAAGCGCTAACGGTGAGTGGGCACCGCCGTAGGCGGAGCGGTCGACTGTTAGCTTGTGACGCGGCGCGGAGTTGTTCGAACACCGTGTTGGACATCACCGTGATGTCCGCGGCGGGATCTACAAGGGCTTCGTAGGTTAGAGCTCGCTCCAGGGTGACGCTCAGATAGAATTTACGAGCCATCCCCCTGGTGGTGAGGTCACCTAAAAGCTGTTGGAGCGGTCTCACGTCATCGGTTGATCGCGATACTTGCGGGTCTACTGTATTTGGATCAGCCTGCAGTACCAATATTGTTGAGTCAGAAGGCAGTTTAGTAGGTGTCTGAGTGTCGGCTACTGGAGGCCCCTCTGGTGACCTCTGCTGGTGGGTCACTTCAGTGGGCATCCGGCCGTCGGTTAGTCATAAAGGCGGGTCTTTTGACGAGTCTTTTGACAATTTCAGGAGTGCCTTCAATATGCCGCTGGCAACTGCGTGGTGGTCAGTCTCGGAGTCGGCTTGGCGGTTCCGGGACTCGCGGCAGGAATCGGTTGCTGGCGCGCGTTCGACTTTATCACGTTTTGGATGATAGCGCGAATCGGGCTTTCCTTTAGCAACTTTGGAGCGCCGGCGGTCGTCAGCTTGCTTTTCTCCGTCCGCTTTCTCGTCACGCGAGTAGTCGGTTTTGGAGCGCGGTTTCCGGTTTCGCGGGGCGCGGGACTGTTTTGACTTTTTGGATTTAGTCTGGTCTTCCCTCGGAGCAAAGGAGCAAGCTCCCTCCAGCTCTGAAGGAGGACCCACGTCCACTTTATAAATTCCTGCGTCGCCTGCCTTGGGGGCGGATAATTTTAGCTTTGCATAGCCCCTAGCTGCTAAGTCACGTAGCTGCGAGCTATTCAGTGTCTCAGGACACAAAGCCAGTCCCAAGTAGTGGTTAAGGTTTTGTTGGAGGTTTCGGACAAACAACGTTTTAAAACCAGAATCTTCCTCCATGTTGGGCTCGTTACGAGTCCCAAAATAGGCATCGCGAAGACGACTATAGAAAGCCTGAGGAGCCTCCTGCTTTCCCTGTTTGACGAACATGGCGACTTCCATGCCCGACAACCCAGGAGAACCGTCAAACTCGCGTGAGATGGCTTGGTGCAGTGCCAAGGGGTCAGACAACACATCAGCGGGCTGCCGTTCCAGCAGTCTGTTGACTGCTCGGCTGGACGTCATTTTGATCAAGTACAACTTATCTTCCACGGTTGCCATTGGGAACCGCTGGAGATGATAGTTGATGTCTTTCAAGTACTCTGTTGTGTTGTGGGACCCCCCTGGTTTCGGTTCGAATTTGGTTATATTTCGAGCCAGCTTGTCCAAATCTTTCCAGGCCACGCCCATTTGTCCCTCCAACGGGGGAGTCGACATGGGTCCACGTTGGAAACTGTCATCACCTGATGGCCCGAAAGCGTGTGGGGAGGCGGCCATTGGAGGTGCCAGGCCTAAAGCGGCGGTGGTCACTGGCGGCGTCCTCCAGGCGGTTCCGGACTCAGGTGGCAGTTTGAGCTGTGGTGCTGTGGCTCTGGGATCAGGAGGTCTGTGTGGGGGTGGAGCTCCCGGCCGGGAGGCTCCTCGGGAGACCTCATGCAACTGCTGCGCGCGTTGTAACTCATGTTTAATATGAGCTAACTCTGTCTCATATTCCTGCTGGCATTGTCGGAGGCGGGTAACCTCGGCTTCAGTCAATGCTAATTTGGTTCGCAGGTCATATGAGCGGTCCACTTCGGCATTACGTTCCTCCCTAAAGGCCTGTACCTGAACTTGGAGGCGCTTCACTTCATCGGTTGACTGAGCTAGCGACGAACTAACCCGAAAGTAATTAGCTTCTGCTAGCCGAAGTTGGTCTTTTGACGGTCGTTCAGTCAAGTCAGTCACCTCTGCTTTTAGTTTGTGAATTTCATTTGCCGCGGATCTCAGCAGTTTTTCTTGCTCTCGATTTGTCTCTTCGACGGTCGCGAGAGCTTGGGTTAACTCACCAATCTTTTGATGGGAGTCGGGAGTGAAAGCAGACTCATCTGCATCACTGCCCAGATTTTCGGCTAGCGCCGCATCTGCGCGGGCTTCTGCCTCATCCAGCTGCGCTTTAACGTCATCCAGCTGGGTCTCCATGACCTTCACTCGGTCGTGGGCGGCTTCAAGCTGTGCCGTGGCATCACGGCTCTGCTGTTGTGCCATGTCAAGTTGGTGTTTCACTTGACAGTCCTCGGCATCGCTCAGCTTCAAGTGTGCGGCAAGGTTCAAAGTCAGACATCCGAGCATTCGAATGAGTGACTTGTCCTTTGGGGCTTTGGTCTCAGCGTCACTCATGAGCTGCGCGAGGTTATCATTTAGCGTATTGACATCCGCATCCCTAATAGACTCAGCGTATCCAGGTAAGAAGTCCTTGGTCAGCTTCTGCACCAGTTGAGCCAAGGTATCTAGGTTCTCACAGGGGCTGGGAGTCTCTCGGAGTGATGCCATATTGTCAATAGCTTTTTAAACGATCACACTTGTACTAGCGTTTAATAGTTAGTTAATCAGCGTACGCAGTTAGCTAACTACCGCTATCAAGTATTATCGTCAACAATACACACTGGGTTCAAATTATCAAAAGGGGAATTGCCACAAAAGCAAAAGATTTGTAGTGGGCTATGCAACCCACAGCTTACACTATAGTTGGGAGAAATCAATTCCAGTTATCAAAACAAACAAAAACAAACGGCAACAAAAAATAAAATAATAAATAAAGCAAAATAAAATAAAATAAAATAAAATAATAATAATACTAACTTCAACTTGACTCACTCAGCAAAGAATAGCTTAAACGAGGGACAGGGTAACTCTAAAATGTTACAGCGGTCAATCCCAAAAGCTAAATCAAAAAAAAAAAAATTCAAACAAAAAATTTTTTTTTTTTTGGAAGTCGAGTTAAAAGTTGAAATTAAAATTAAATTAAATAAACAATAAAACAGAAAAAGGGGGAAATAAACTTAAAAGGGGTTAATAGTCTTAGTCAAATGACTGGTTACAGTGTCAGTACAGTTTCATGCAAATGTCCTGTGGACGGGGTTTTTGGGACACAAAAACTGCAGAACTATACAGAAATATTAGAGCTGCCTCTCTAATAATAGCTCATTCGAACTCACACCTTCTTATTAACTAGACACAACCGAAAAACAAAAACAAAAGAACAAACAAAAACAACAAAGTTAAAAATAATGGATAAAATGAGAAGAAAACAAATAAAAGGGAAGAAAATAATAATAATAGTACTAGGTCTACCAAACCAACTAAACAAACACAAAACCTGAAATTAAGTGGAATGTTAAGTCAAGAATATAGCTGGTTAGCCTAGTATGAAACTGGATAAAAGGGAATACGAAAAAAAAAGAGGAAAAAAAAGAAAAACACAATAGTGTAAATAGTTCCTTTGTATTAATTTGACCCAGCAGTATGTTTTGTTGATGCACCCGTAATTACTCTCACGCTAGGCAGCGTAAAAGGCTAGAATGCGGTCAGCTATTACTATAATCCTTAAACGCAAACAGTCAATTAAGCCTACAACTGCGTTTAATCGGACGTGGATAAATTTTTTATTATCCTTGTGTACTAACGGTGACGACACTCACTAAGTACAACGCTCGACACGGAAAACAATTCAAACAGCAATGTGAAGTGACATTGAATCAGAATTATCGCGGAGCAAGGACCACCGGCGTTAAAGCAGCAGTGGGGGGGTCAGTTGTCTATTGACAGCTCAAACGCTGTCTGACAGCTGACAACCTGCGAGACCCGCTCCCTTTCGGGGCGTCTACAGGCGTGGCTCAAACTCGCCAATGAGAAGGGAGGGGGAGGTACTCAACCACGCCTCCACGAGCCACACAGCTCTTCACAAGGACTATGGCGCCACCTTGTGGAAATGCGTACACGGTACAGGTAAGCAGCTAACGTCTTAGCGCTCTGTTAATCCGCTCGCCACGAGCTGAAACTTTGAGTCGGCGGCTACAAAAGCTCAGTCACGACTCAAACTTCTCCCACAAGCTAGGTGTAGGAGGAACACGGGGAAAGTGACTCGGACGTCGTTTACGTTGCTCGCGGTTAGCTACTCCGAAGCACGTAACTCGAGTCGGGTCAACGCGACGCACGTAGGCTGTCACGTGACTTCCCACAATTTCCGGAAACACAACAACACAAAGACAAACAACTTCAAATTCAGCCAGCTGAAATTTAAAAGTTGCACAACTCGAGTTCTATCACGTACGTTTTCAAATACAAGCCACTATTTTTTCAAACGGTGACCGGCTCTTACTTTTATTCCAACAATCAATCCCGTTACTCTCGTTTACTTATAGCACGTCACTCCGTGGTAACACACGCAAGATGGCGGCTAACCAGACGCTCGATTCAAAGCTGAAGGGGAAAGTCAGTGCAGTTCTATGTAAGAAGAAATGTTTACCTTCTTACACAGAGACAAATGATTAGGTACACTACGTGAAATGTGTTTTACTTTTCACGTCCAAAGTTTTGTATTTTCGAGTGGATCTTCTTATGTTTTGTAGCCTCACTCGGGGCACCATTATGTAGCGATAATTGGGTCGTCTTTTGGACGAATTAATAATCTGGACGTTACAGAGGTAAATTGTAGTTACCTCGATAACCTCTGGGGCACCACGTTGAATTTGCTTGTTAACAGGAGCAACCAACGACCAAAATCCTTCTTTCATCAGTCATTGATAATCTAAAGTCGCCACACTCGATATTCAGTGGTTCGTTGTACTAACAAAAGAATAATAATCCACTCGGAAACACAGATGACTTAGGCGGAATAAAGTTTATAAAACATGCATTTATTCACGATTGCTACACTACAGAATCAAAATACTGCCTATCTAACTATTCTACCGTCAGAAGAAGAGAAATAAAATAAAGCGAGTGAAAATAAGGAAGGAATGCGAATGAATAAAGAAACAGGGAAAAGAGAAAATTTGACCTGCCAGATTTGTGATGTTTCAAACGTAAGTGGCACACAGTGGATACGCCGAGGTAGAAATCAAGCGCACTTACGAGCCCTGGAGTTGCGTAGCAACGAACAGAAGTGGCGGCCTTTTTGACAAGGGGGAAAAAAGAGTCAATGTTCGTTGAAAAAGGCAAGAAAAAAAATAAAAAGAAAAATTATTCCACAGGTGAGCACGGGGAAGCCGCAAAGGGGCCTGGCGTCGTTGCGCGGCTCGTGCCTTGATTGGTCGGCGATCCGGCGAGGTTGATCCTCGCCGAGGTTGGTTCTGCTGGGCAGCTGTCCGAGCTCAGGTGTTGCAGCTCGGTCAGTACGCGCCTGCGTACGGGGAAGGCCAGCCGTTGGAGGTGAGCTAGCACCGCGGCGGACCACCACCGACTAGCAGTTGAGGTGCTGAGCGGCTGAGGTGCGCAACCTTGAGTCCGGGGTACGTTGCAAGTGTACCCCGGGGCCGCGAAGGTCGGGCGGGTAAGCACCGATAGTGGAACAAAAAAAAAATAAACAAAAAAACAAAAGAGTCTTTAGTCAGCGTTGCAGTTTGCACTTGCTTTGGCGTGGCGTGGCGCGAGGATCCGATCTCGTTAACGGATCCTGCCAGGAAAGAAAAAGCCACGTGGTTTGCAAGTTTCTTAGACAAAAGAGTTCGAGCAGCCTGGCTGGCCCACTTGCAAGTCGGGCCAGAGTTTTTGGAAGAGGCTTGTGAGAGCAGGAGGGCAAAAAAGAAGAGAGAACGGGCAGTGGTCTGCTCGTGTTTTATAGTCTCTGGGTGGGGCGAGCAGGTGAAGGCACACCCTTCTGTTCGCTCGCGCAGACTCTCAGAGGAAAATTATTAAAAAGATTAATAATTTGGCATTAAATTTGGTCAGTCTGGCAAATCAGTTTTCCCACACAACCCGTTTAACACACATTGTAATTAATGCATCATAAACTAACTTGTGAGGTAACTTCTACTTGTCTAATCTGACTGAACTGAGAGACATTGATTATCTTTCATTCTTTATGGAGTACACATGAAATAGGATGTTCATACACACAAAGATATAACATGACTCATTCGTAGTTCAGTTGTCTGTCAAGAATTATCATGATATAAATGTGTAAAATGCGGTTACTTATGTGAATTGTCATTAAGGATAGTTCCAAGTTTCGCCACTTGGAGGTGTTGTTGCTCCATCTAGACGTTCCAGGAAGGGCGAGGCGCCAGAGTATCCTTTTGTGATTGATAAGAAGTCATGAACATTCCTTTGATCGGTCATTTGTGTATTCCAAACCATTGGAGCCATTTGTTCGGGCTCCGAGCAGACTGCTGGAAATACACTCCTTTGGCAGACGCATAAATTCCTTTGTCACCTGGTCAGCGGCTTCAAAAGAGTTTTGTTGGTGGCAAGGACCACCTGTAGAGCTGACCAGGCTGGATCCTGTCTGGGCATTGGCATATTCATGCACTGCAGAGAATTTGCTTCAAGAGAAGCAAACTAAAAAAAAAATTAGAGGGTGGAATGGACCTAGGCAATAGTTGTTACACTCCTTTGAGAGGAAAAATAGCAAAAGACCATCTAATTGTTTAAGCCACGATGAAGTCGACTAATGCGATGAGAGTCAAGCTACGGTCAATCAATTGCTGGTGATGTTTTTTTCATTACTGTAATTTAAAAAATCTCAGGGGGTAATGTTTCACAGCTCATACACAGAATTAATGCAGAACGGCAATTACATCAACAACAAGCAGCACTCAGCATACACTTTAGAACACAAGAGGAGTGCGGACGGATGTTTTTTTTTTTTTTTTTAGCTTGATGCCCCCTCAATCAACTATCAATCGACCCACGACCAACATGTCTTGCAGAGAAAAGGACCCACCATAAACGGGCGTCCATCTTGGACAACGTCAAGCGGACCACCCACTCCATGACACGGTAATCAGGCAGGGGAGCACGTTCAGTGGCAGGCTGTTGTCTCTATGCACATGTGACAGACTCAGGAAATTGTTCCTTGCGCAAGCCATGAGGTGGTAAGGGAGGGGAGCCAATTCCCTTTACATCAGGGGTGTCAAACTCATATTAGCTCAGGGGCCGCATGGAGGAAAATATATTACCAAGTGGGCCGGATCGGTAAAATAATGATGTATAACTTAAAAACAATTGCTGTCAAATTCTACGCAGATCTTTGCTATTTGTGGGCCAGCCCTAAATTATGGAGCTCAACTGTAATCAAAAAACAACATTAATGCAAATGGAATGTGGCAACACGTTGCCTGTATGTGTTCTGGACATGTTAAATTTACCTGTTTTGCATATATATTGCTCCCATAATGCATTGTGTGGCGCAGTTAACTCATTCACTCGTCGCCATTTCCCCCTTCGTATTTTACTGGATTTTGACTGATTTTTGCAAGACCCACAGAATATTGTGTTCTATTGTCATAAAAACATGGAACCTACCCAAACAAATATTAGAGTCTCTTCTTTCATCAGGATAAAAAAAAAAAATAGATATTTCTATCTATTTCCGTTTTGCAGCAATTAAATTAGAATTTCGAATTTAGCATTACAGTTTCATCATTATTCACATTCCTGGTGAAAACGCTGGCAAAAAGAGCTTGTTACAACATGGCCTTGGTTGATCTCTTGTACTCTGCTGCCACCTGCTGGCCGTTTTTGTAATAACTACCATTGTTTCAACAATTCTCATCAGTTCAGAGGCTGCATCAAAGCCTTCTGTATGATCGATCAAAAAAAAAAATAAACGTCTTTGGGACAACTATTAATATTTAAAATAGAACGTTTTTGGGAACAAATGAGTTCATGACGTTATAAGGATGTTAATCCTTGTCATATATATTTGTGTTACCAGTAATTGAATTTGTTTCATAGTTAACACGTTTGTTGGTCTATAATTAAAAATAATAATAATAATGATAATAAAAATTAAACAAAGTAACTTTTATTTGTGTGTACATTAATGTCATCCAGGACGATTCCCCGTACAAGTTGCTTTGCTCATCTGAGGACTGCTTGTGGAGTTACAAATGTGTTTGATTGTGGCTGGCTTATTAATTGGTCCGACATTACAAATTTATTTTTTACTTTAAAAATCATCTCGCGGGCCAGATTAAACCCCTTTGCGGGCCTGATCCAGCCCACGGGCCGTATGTTTGACACCACTGCTTTACATTATTATCAAGTACTACCTTTGCACCTTGTATTGCACTGTTTGCACATACACTTGACCTTTCAAAGGTACTTCCTATTTATTTAATTATCCTTTCATTCCTTGCGTTTTGCCATTTCTGCTCCTTGTCATTTGAATGGTCACTCTGTTCACTTGTTGTCATATGTTTTTCATGCTTTTGTAGCTATAACTGCTGCTACAGGGCACGGGAATTTTTTACAGGATCAACAATGTGTCGGCCTCCATACGGTACGTTTGTTTTCCACCCCTTCATTTTGAAAGTGTTGTATTTTGTTTAATTTAAAATATACACAACATCTAATATCACAATGCATTAGAAAAACATTTAAGGTTAATTTTAACAACAAGAGCAAAACGTCTTTATTCTGTACACAGTCTGTGGCAGTCTGATGACTCATCCGATTATTGATATGTCTGCAGTTGTGAGGATCGGGGACAACTTCTGCTTGCAAAAACATAGATTTTGTGCTTCATCAGCTTTACATACTCGACTAAATTGTTCACGTCAACCAACAGAATCGTGATGGGATTCACATTGTAGAATCATTGCAAAATCAAATATTTTTGCCACCTATGGAAGGTCAATTATTATGAGCTGAAATACTTTAACCATTCCAAAGAACCACCTGAGGTGCAGGAAGGATATTTTTGAGTCAGGGGGAAAAGTGGAGGATTTGAGAGGTGGTGATATAACTTTTAGCTTTGGTTCAAATTTGTGTGGAACGCTTGCATAACAAATATCCTGACTAGTGGAAACCAAGTCGGAAGACAGATTTTCAAACCTTTACAAGAAAGTAAATTAGGAAGTAATTCGTTATATATGACCTGTCACCTTCAACAATGAGGTATTTCTAATTATATTTATTTTGTGAACAAAGCAGCTGCATCTTGCCATGGGCCCTGCAGCAAAAGAATACATTTACACCATGCTCTGCTCTGCTCTTTGCTAAAGGACCCCAAGGATATCTTTTTTTCCCTGTTAATTAAAGTTAAGAACAATAATAACAAATTGAAAAGAGTTATGTAACTTAAAATTACAAAAGGCCACTTATATTAACAATAACTGATGTACATATTCAAATTTGATGAATTTTTGTTGGTTTTTTTGCATTCAATTTTGTGTCTATATAGACAAATGCGTTGCTGCGCTAAAGACAACATGCAAGACAACATAGTAAGATACTGGTAATCTTTTTGACCTCACATGTTGAATGGATTGCAGATTTTAAAAGACACGCACTATTTGAAACCACTTTTTCTCAAAGGGACAATCAAAGTAAATTGTAACACAGCTAACCTTGCAAATGAAAATCATTATTTGCATGAATCACAACATTTCAGAGCTCTATCAATTCATTTTTCCAGTTATCCAATAAAAAGAGGAATGGTTCATATTGGTTCCAGCAAGGATGTTGCCACACCGGTATACACATTTACAAAAACAATAACATAAAATCTCATGGCATTTTATAAGAAATAAAAGTCACATTCATAAAGGTGATATTTAAGGTGTACAGTTTTTAAACTACATGTATTTTGTCATTTGGTTGTTCTTATACAGTGAAATGGGTCATGTAGCAGATTTAAAACAGTGATACAGATGTGCAGAAATGTGGGGATGCTGTATACTCGCAGGGTGCAGTTTCATTCATCCAACATGAACCACAATGTGAAGGAGAGCCAAACATGCCATGTGCTTGCTAACCTATTAGGCTTACATCGCAAAAATGCGTTTGTTTGTTTTTACCTAAAACTAGCATATTGACCATCTTTTATCTGTGATAGCACTATTGACTTTTAGTATTGGCCTTGAACAAGTGACTAATTGAATAACATCTATTTTAAAACAATGTGACTATTATATATAAAGTTGTATGTTAGTGTTCTTTGAAAATGCGAACAGATATTTGATGCTATCAATGTTGTGTATTGCAATCTGTCCGATAGCTTTATTATTAATCTTTTTATTTTGAACATTCTGGATACAAATCCATTCAGGATTAACTACAGTATGTATCTCCTTTTGGATTCATTTATAAATGCTTTGTCTTTTAAAATATATTAAGCAAAAGCAGTACCAGTCCTAGGTGTACAGATTGGTCAAATCTACCAAAAAAATAAAAGCTTAAATTTGACCTATCTCGCTGGTGTCCGACAGATCCTTTGGTAAAAACAAGCACTCTAGAATGGTAGGTGTTTTCAACCAATATATGTTGGTAAATGGGCCAACCGATACAAATTGGCTATTCTGAGTGGCTATTCTGAGAGATTGGTTAATCTGTGTTAGAGGTTGAACAAAAGTACCACCTAAGTGGGGTAAAATTTGTTCTCCGAATTTGACCCATCCACTGAGGGAGCAGAAGCAGGGGCTGCGTTTGGGACTCATTTGGTGATCTAACCCCCCAATTCAAGCCCATAATGCTGAGTGTCAAGCAGGGAGGCAAATGGGTCCCATAATCCCATTTTTATAGTCTTTGGTATGACCCGGCCAAGGATTGAACTCACTCTACCATGAGGTTCACTCATAATAATTAATAAATACATTTTGACCACAATAAATTGATACAATAAACATATTTCCAAGTGATCTATCTAGACTTACTTTCTATTTTAACCTATTTCATTGGTTGTTTGGCTAACCAATAAAATTGTTATGCCGGTAACCACCCGGAATGGTCACTGTCTGACCAATCTATTGGTTAATCAAGCCAATATGAGCTTAACCTACACATCAATTTTGATTTCAACGGAACTAAAATTACATCCAAAGGACCCCAAATAGTTTTTGATTTCCTTCCAATTATATATCTTTTCTTCATGCCCTCCAGGTAATGTCTCAAATGTGCATGCACATTGAAAACGACCATGTCAGTATTATACATGGGCTTTGGGTGGCAGAGTGGTTACTCTGCCTCTGATGCCAGCGGCATGGGTTCGCTTCCCCACCCGGGAGACCATGTATGTATCTATGTGTGAGTGAAAGTACTTTTAAAACAAATGGCATCAAACTATATGTAGCCATTAAAAGGTGTTGTTGGGCTTTGAGTGAGTGTTTGTTTTTGGTAGTTTGAGGGTCAACACTGCTTTCAGAATGCAGTCTATTTTAACCACACAAAAAAATGTTATTCTTTCATTTGATAATAAAAATATTATTTCTTTAGGCACATGTTGAATATCGCAATAATATCGATATCGTGATATTCAACAACTATATTGTATATGGCATGTTTTCCTAATATATATGTGTGTATATATATATATATATATATATATATATATATATATATATATATATATATATATATATATATATATATATACTTTTATTAATTAATTTATTTATTTATTTATTTTTTGTCAAATAAACTAACCAAGCTCACTGGTCTAGTGGTAGCGTGTCCACCTTGTGACTGGGAGATTGTGGGTTCAATCCCTGCCTGGGTCATACCGAAAGACTTTAAAAATGGAACCCATTTGCTTTCTTGCTTGACACTCAGCATTATTATGGGTTGGAATTGGAAGTTTTGATCACCAAATGTTGCCCGAGTACCTGCTGCTGCTCACTGACAACCAGTGGTTAATTATAAAATGTGGGATGTCAAATTGAATATGTTAATTCAGTTAAAACTAAATGAATTAATTTGGTTCAGTACATAAAATGTTAAGAAAATATTTTGGATCAAGGCAAAACAATTATGGTTGGTTCAAGTGAAGAATTATTGTTTACATCAACATGAAATAATCAGGTCATACGAAGTCACTCGATGTACTTTCTGTGAAGTCAAATATTTTAAATGTGATATCTGGACATCTTTTTTTTTTTTTTTTTTTTTTTTTTTTAGTTTAAGCGAGATAAAACTTGTTACAGTGTTCTAGACTGTTTTTTGTTTTTTTTTGTTTTTTCACCAATCCATTTTTAGAACGTATATACAGGTCAGAGGGCACACCATTTCCCTCTTCTCATAAAACATTTTAATTGCTGATTATGGACTTTGTTTGGGTATTTAATTGAAACATTTTGACACACTTTCAGACAATCGTGTCTCAAGATCAATACCGTGTGCCCCGAACTTTGAACACATGATGAGGTGCTTAATGGACAGAAGAAATCACTTACGCTGCTGTTCTGGCCAGACCAGTGTACCATAGCTTGGTTGTGTGACGAATCCCCGGTCAAGGCGAACGTGGAGCTGTTAAGTTTGAGCTCGTCCTGTCTGGAGCCGCCCGCTCTCCTCTCGTCGGCGCTCCAGCGCAGTTGGGAGCGCATCGCTGTGCTTCCAACACTGCGGTCATCACTGCTCCGTCTGCCGCGCCTTCTCTCCGCACCGCCCTTGCCTTCGGACCGGGACGTGTTGATCATCTTAAAGTGGTTCTCATCGACTTGATCATTCGAGCGCAGCGTTTTTGTATTCCGTATTCCCGGAGCGCTTTCAGGGGGGAAAGATGCGCGGCGGAGCCTTGGAGTTCCGACACTTCCAGCGCGAGATCTCCCAGCCTCATCGCCGTGTCCGTCAACTTCTTTTAATCCTGTCGCACTTTCGCCTGTGACAAATTTCAGCAACAATTGTCGCGCAAGCCCCGTATTTCCAAGCTGACATGACCTACAAGTTATCTCAGGGTTGGCGCCTTGCAAAATCAGGAATATCATCAAAATGTCAAACCAAAGCGCACTGTGCCACTTTGGACAAAATATCCTCTCCCTTTCCATTGTTGGCGGCATAAAAAAAAAAAAAAAACGACGCTGCTGTATCGCACCTGCACTCTGCCTCTTCGATGCGTAAATTGCCGCTCGGTTGTTGAAGATGCAAAGCTCTGCGTAAGTTGTGGCGTTGCCCAATTGCAGTGTGCTACAAAGTGCTATGGAGTCAAACTGGTCCAAGTTGAAGAATTTGCTCATTTGAAGCCTCGCACGCAGGGGGGAGGAGCTGTGGATCCACTGAAGAAGGATAATGTCTCCACTGTCTTGCTCCATGTTATTGTCTAATATCCACCCTTATTCTCCAATCATAGGATCTGTGTCCGCTGCGCGTTATTATTATTATTATTATTATTATTATTATTATTATTATTATTATTATTAGGGCCCGAGCAGCGACCGCTGCGAGGTCCCTATTGTTTTTGTAAAAATTATTATTATTATTATTATTATTATTATTATTATTATTATTATTATTATTAGGGCCCGAGCAGCTACCGCTGCGAGGTCCCTATTGTTTTTCGATCGGATTATTATTATTATTAGGGCCCGAGCAGCGACCGCTGCGAGGTCCCTCTTGTTTTTGTAAGAATTATTAGGGCCCGAGCAGCTACCGCTGCGAGGTCCCTATTGTTTTTCGATCGGATTATTATTATTATTATTATTATTCTTCTTCTTCTTCTTCTTCTTCTTCTTCTCCGTAAACGATCACGATTTTGGGTACCTAAACATTCACGAAAACTCACCGAACTTTGCACACTCCTCAGGTCCGGCGAAAAATTTGATATTATGAAGTCGTCATAACAACGCGACTCTATAGCGCCCCCTAGCATAGAAAAATAAAAACCAAGCCCGGCACGTTTGAGCTAGAGCAACGAAAATTGGTAGGCACGTGTAGCACCCCGAGACGCACAAAAAAGTCTATTGGGACCATGTAGCTAAAATGTACAGGAAGTGAGCTATGAATTTTTTAATGTCCAATTTTGGCCTATTTTGGCACATTCACTGTGGTCATGCTTTTTCCCCCTATGCAAACATTTTTCATCCCATTGACTTCAAACTTGGCATTTATCATCTCAAGACCTAAGAGAACAGCTGGGCAAAAAGTCTTGCCTTTTTGAAATACTATATGACGGGGGCGGGGCATCAAATATTGCCTTTAAAATTTCATTTGTCCAGAAAGAGCAAATGCTTAATAACTCCCATGTACAAGCTCCAAAAAATCTCAAACTTCTCAGGCAACGTAATAGTCACGGCCTGAAAACATCTATATGATAAAATTCAGTTATACATATAGCGCCACCTAGTGGTGATAATAAATGTCATACTTTACGTTTTTAGCTACTGCGCTGAGCTCGTTGAAGGGATCCAGTTGAAAGTTGGTCAGAAAAGCCTTAAGATGTTGATCATGCCCCACACCGAATATTGTAACTTTTCGCCAAAGGGCGTGGCCGCTACGGTGCCGCAAAATCTGAAGATTTTTCGTGAAAATAAAAGCTGCATTAACTTGACCGAGATGAACCTATCTTCTCAAAATTTCACACATTTGATGAGAGTCCAGCTCTAAAGACATCTACTAACTTACATTTCATCTAACTGATAGCGCCACCTAGTGGCAATTTTTTTTCTTACGAATTTTCTTCTACGTTTTTCTCCAAACACGTTAACTGGACCTACCTCATATTTGCTCAGAGGAGGGTTTCGGCCTTCATGATGTCACAACACGAAGTTTGTGAGTTTTCGCGAATTGCTGTAGGCGTGGCTAAGCGCTGTTCGCCAAGAAAACAACGCCAGTTTTGAGGGTCTAAACATGCACAGAAACTCCTGAAACTTGGCACACACATCTGGCCTGGTAAAATGAGCAATATTTTATTGTTGATTGTGCTATTTTTACAAAAATGACTCAATAGCGCCCCCTCGAAATTTTTAACGAAGCAGCCCCGGTTGTACGTTTAAGCAAAAATGCCGAATATTTTTAGGTGTATGAGGGAGCCCAAGACCTACAAAAACGTCTCTTGTACCCATATGCTAAAATGAACAGGAAGTGAGCTACGAATTTTTGAATGTCAGATTTTGGACGATTTTTGCACATTCACAGGGGGCAGACTTTTGCCCACTTCTCCTACACGTTTCATCCGACTGAGTTAAGACTTGGCCTGGACCATGTCAAGACCTGAGCCAACGACAGGGGGAAAAATTTTGACTTTTCGAAATACTATATGATGAGGGCGGGGCATCAAAATTTGTGTTTCACAATGAAAAAGGATATGCTTGATAACTCCCCGGTACATGCTCCAAAAAATCCCAAACTTGACATGTATGTTTATCGTCAAGGCCTGAAGTTATCTCTATGACAACATTCAGTTATATATGCAGCGCCACCTAGCCCTTGAGGCATGAAAAAAAAATACCCCACATACGGTATTTTGTACAAAAAATGTACACTCATTCTAAGTGTGATAACTAAGTCATTTATGAATATTTTTTTAGTTTCCACCACTCAAAATGTTCACTGGCATCAGACTTATCCAAACATATATATATTTTTATTTATTTTTGATAGCCTCTATGGACATTAAAAGCAATATCGTGAATGAAGGATATGCTTAATAACTCCACGGTACATGCTCCAAAAAAAAATCCCACACTTGACATGTATGCTTATAATCAAGGCCTGAAGGTATCTCTATGACAACATTCAGTTATAAATACAGCGCCACCTAGCCCTTGAGGCTTATATAAAAATAAAAAAAAATACCCCACATACGGTATTTTGTACAAAAAATGTACACTCATTCTAAGTGTGATAACTAAGTCATTTATGAATATTCTTTTAGTTTCCACCACTCAAATTGTTCACTGGCTTCACACCGATCCAAACGTATGTACGTTTCCATTTTGTTTTATTCATTTTTGATTGCCCCTTTGGACAATAAAAGTAACATTGTGCAATGAGTACAACGAGCGATGATGTGTATATACACTTTTACAAAAAAATACCAATCAGGGCAACTCATTGCCTAAAAATAAAAAAGGACGCTGATTTTTGCAGGTCTTAACAATCACCAAAACCCGTTGAGCTTGACACACACACTGGCAAAAAAATATTCTACATGTAAACGTTTATTATGCCATTTTCAAAGAAATTTTGCTTCCAATATGCCAGTACCCCAACGTGCAAGTACCCCAACGTGCAAGGACCCCAACGTGGCCCGGGCTGCGAGGGCCCTTTATAGCTGCTCGCAGCTCTAGTTATTATTATTCTTCTTCTTCTCCGTAAACGATCGCATTTTTGAGGGCCTAAACATTTACGAAAACTCACCAAACTTTGCAGTCTCTTCGGGCCCGGCGAAAAATTTGATATTATGTAGTTGTCATAACAACGCGACTCTATAGCGCCACCTAGCGTAGAAAAATAAAAACCAATCCCGGTCCGTTTGAGCTAGAGCTACGAAAATTGGCAGGCACGTGTAGCACTACGAGACGCACAAAAAAGTCAGTGGAAGCCATTTCCTAAAATGTACAGGAAGTGAGCTATGAATTTTTTAATGTCCAATTTTGGCCTATTTTGGCACATTCACTGTGGTCATGCTTTTTCCCCCTATGCAAACATTTTTCATCCCATTGACTTTAAACTTGGCATTTATCATCTCAAGACTTAAGAGAAAAACTAGGCAAAAAATCTTGCGTTTTCGAAATACTATATGACGGGGGCGGGGCATCAAATATTGCCTTTAAAATTTCATTTGTCCAGAAAGAGCAAATGCTGAATAACTCCCATGTACAAGCTCCAAAAAATCTCAAACTTCTCAGGCAACGTAATAGTCACGGCCTGAAAACACCTATATGAAAAAATTCAGTTATACATATAGCGCCACCTAGTGGTTACAATAAATGTCATACTTTACGTTTTTAGCTACTGTGCTGAGCTCGTTGAAGGGATCCAGTTGAAAATTGGTCAGAAAAGCCTTAAGATGTTGATGATGCCCCACACCGAATATTGTAACTTTTCGCCAAAGGGCGTGGCCGCTACGGTGACGCAAAATCTGAAGATTTTTCGTGACAATAAAAGCTGCATGAACTTGACCGAGATGATCCTATCTTCTCAAAATTTCACACATTTGATGAGAGTCCAGCCCTAAAGACATCTACGAACTTATATTTCATCTAACTGATAGCGCCACCTAGTGGCAATTTTTTTTCTTACGAATTTTCTTGTACATTTTTCTCCAAACACGTTAACTGGACCAACCTCATATTTGCTCAGATGGGGGTTTCGGCCTTCATGATGTCACAACACGAAGTTTGTGAGTTTTCGCGAATCGCTGTGGGCGTGGCTAAGCACTGTTCGCCAAGAAAACAACGCTAGTTTTGATGGTCTAAACATGCGCAGAAACTCATGAAACTTGGCACACACATCTGGCCTGGCAAAATGAGCAATATTTTATCATGTATTGTCCTATTTTTACAAAAATGACTCAATAGCGCCCCCTAGAAATTTTTAACGAAGCAGCCCCGATTGTACGTTTAAGCAAGATCTACGAAAATTTTTAGGTGTATGAGGGAGTCCAAGACCTACAAAAAAGTCTCTTGGACCCATGTGCTAAAATGAACAGGAAGTGAGCTATGAATTTTTGAATGTCCCATTTTTGACGATTTTTGCACATTTTCAGGGGGCATACTTTTGCCCACTTCTCCTACACATTTCATCCGACTGACTTTAGACTTGACCTGGACCATGTCAAGACCTGAGCCAACTACAGGCAGAAAAATCTTGACTTTTGGAAATACTATATGATGAGGGCGGGGCATCAAATTTTGTGTTTCGCACTGAAAAAGGATATGCTTAATAACTCCCCGGTACATGCTCCAAAAAATCCCAAACTTGACATGTATGTTTATAGTCAAAGCCTGAAGGTATCTCTATGACAAATTTCAGTTATATATGCAGCGCCACCTAGCCCTTCAGGCGTGAAAAAAAAATACCCCACATACGGTATTTTGTACAAAAAATGTCAACTCATTCTAAGTGTGATAACTCCCATGTTCAAGCTCCAAAAAATCTCAAACTTCTCAGGCAACGTAATAGTCACGGCCTGAAAGCATCTATATGATAAAATTCAGTTATACATATAGCGCCACCTAGTGGTAACAATAAATGTCATACTTTACGTTTTTAGCTACTGTGCCGAGCTCGTTGAAGGGATCCAGTTGAAAATTGGTCAGAAAAGCCTTAAGATGTTGATCATGCCCCACACCGAATATTGTAACTTTTCGCCAAAGGGCGTGGCCGCTACGGTGACGCAAAGTCCGAAAATTTTTCGTGACAATAAAAGCTGCATGAACTTGACCGAGATGATCCTATCTTCTCAAAATTTCACACATTTGATGAGAGTCCAGCCCTTAAGACATCTACGAACTTATATTTCATCTTACTGATAGCGCCACCTAGTGGCAATTTTTTTTCTTACGAATTTTCTTGTACATTTTTCTCCAAACACGTTAACTGGACCAACCTCATATTTGCTCAGATGAGGGTTTCGGCCTTCATGATGTCACAACACGAAGTTTGTGAGTTTTCGCGAATCGCTGTGGGCGTGGCTAAGCACTGTTCGCCAAGAAAACAACGCCAGTTTTGAGGGTCTAAACATGCGCAGAAACTCATGAAACTTGGCACACACATCTGGCCTGGTAAAATGAACAATATTTTATTGTTGATTGTACTATTTTTACAAAAATGACTCAATAGCGCCCCCTAGAAATTTTTAACGAAGCAGCCCCGATTCTACGTTTAAGCAAGATCTACGAAAATTTTTACGTGTATGACGGAGCCAAAGACCTACAAAAAAGTCTCTTGGACCCATATGCTAAAATGAACAGGAAGTGAGGTACGAATTTTTGAATGTCCCATTTTTGACGATTTTTGCACATTTTCAGGGGGCATACTTTTGCCCACTTCTCCTACATGTTTTATCCGACTGACTTATGACTTGACCTGGACCATGCCAAGACCTGAGCCAACAACAGACGGAAAAATCTTGACTTTTGGAAATACTATATGATGAGCGCGGGGCATCAAAATTTGTGTTTCGCACTGAAAAAGGATATGCTTAATAACTCCCCGATACATGCTCCAAAAAATCCCAAACTTGACATGTATGTTTATCGTCAAGGCCTGAAGGTATCTCTATGACAACATTCAGTTATATATGCAGCGCCACCTCGCCCTTGAGGCAAAACAAAAAAATACCCCACATACGGTATTTTGTACAAAAAATGTAAACTCATTCTAAGTGTGATAACTAAGTCATTTATGAATATTCTTTTACTTTCCACCACTCAAAATGTTCACTGGCATTAGACTTATCCAAACATGTACTTTTTTATTTATTTTTGATAGCCTCTAATGGACATTAAAAGCAATATCGTGAATGAAGGATATGCTTAATAACTCCACGGTACATGCTCCAAAAAAATCCCACACTTGACATGTATGTTTAGAGTCAAGGCTTGAAGGTATCCCTATGACAACATTCCATTATATATACAGCGCCACCTAGCCCTAGAGGCATAAAAAAAAATACACCAACTTAACGCTATTTTTACAAAAAAAAAAAATCCACATGTCAAGGTTTATCATGCCATTTTCAAAGAAATTCTGCTTCCAATGTGCCTTACCTAAACTTGCCAGTACCCCAACGTGCCAGTACCCCAACGTGCAAGTACCCCAACGTGCAAGTACCCCAACGTGGCCCGGGCTGCGAGGGCCCTTTATAGCTGCTCGCAGCTCTAGTTATTATTCTTCTTCTTCTTCTTTATTCTCCATAAACGATCGCGATTTTGGGTACCTAAACATTCACGAAAACTCACAGAACTTTGCACACTCCTCAGGCCCGGCGAAAAATTTTATATTATTAAGTCGTCATAACAATAAGACTCGATAGCGCCCCCTAGCGTAGAAAAATAAAAACCAAGCCCGGCACGTTTGAGCTAGAGCAACAAAAATTGGAAGGCACGTGTAGCACCCCGAGACGCACAAAAAAGTCTATTGGGACCATGTAGCTAAAATGTACAGGAAGTGAGCTATGAATTTTTTAATGTCCAATTTTGGCCTATTTTGGCACATTCACTGTGGTCATGCTTTTACCCCCTTTGCAAACATTTTTCATCCAATTGACTTCAAACTTGGCATTTATCATCTCAAGACCTGAGAGAACAACTGGGCAAAACATCTTGCCTTTTTGAAATACTATATGACGGGGGCGGGGCATCAAATATTGCCTTTAAAATTTCATTTGTCCAGAAAGAGCAAATGCTTAATAACTCCCATGTTCAAGCTCCAAAAAATCTCAAACTTCTCAGGCAACGTAATAGTCACGGCCTGAAAACATATATATGATAAAATTCAGTTATACATATAGCGCCACCTAGTGGTTACAATAAATGTCATACTTTACGTTTTTAGCTACTGTGCTGAGCTTGTTGAAGGGATCCATTTGAAAATTGGTCAGAAAAGCCTGAAGATGTTGATCATGCCCCACACCGAATATTGTAACTTTTTGCCAAAGGGCGTGGCCGCTACGGTGACGCAAAGTCTGAAGATTTTTCGTGAAAATAAAAGCTGCATTAACTTGACCGAGATGATCCTATCTTCTCAAAATTTCACACATTTGATGAGAGTCCAGCCCTAAAGACATCTACTGTCTTATATTTCATCTTACTGATAGCGCCACCTAGTGGCAATTTTTTTTTCTTACGAATTTTCTTCTACGTTTTTCTGCAAACACGTTAACTGGACCTACCTCATATTTGCTCAGATGAGGGTTTCGGCCTTCATGATGTCACAACACGAAGTTTGTGAGTTTTCGCGAATTGCTGTGGGTGTGGCTAAGCGCTGTTCGCCAAGAAAACAACGCCAGTTTTGAGGGTCTAAACATGCACAGAAAATCATGAAACTTGGCACACACATCTGGCCTGGTAAAATGAGCAATATTTTATTGTTGATTGTGCTATTTTTACAAAAATGACTCAATAGCGCCCCCGAGAAGTTTTTAACGAAGCAGCCCCGGTTGTACGTTTAAGCAAGAACGACGAATATTTTTAGGTGTATGAGGGAGCCCAAGACCTACAAAAAAGTCTCTTGGACCCATATGCTAAAATGAACAGGAAGTGAGCTACGAATTTTTGAATGTCCCATTTTTGACGATTTTTGCACATTCACAGGGGGCAGACTTTTGCCCACTTCTCCTACACGTTTCATCTGACTGAGTTAAGACTTGACCTGGACCATGTCAAGACCTGAGCCAACGACAGGGGGAAAAATCTTGACCTTTCGAAATACTATATGATGAAGGCGGGGCATCAAAATTTGTGTTTCGCACTGAAAAAGGATATGCTTAATAACTCCCCGGTACATGCTCCAAAAAATCCCAAACTTAACATGTATGTTTATCGTCAAGGCCTGAAGCTATCTCTATGACAACATTCAGTTATATATGCAGCGCCACCTAGCCCTTGAGGCATGAAAAAAAAATACCCCACATACGGTATTTTGTACAAAAAATGTAAACTCATTCTAAGTGTGATAACGAAGTCATTTATGAATATTCTTTTAGTTTCCACCACTCAAAATGTTCACTGGCATCAGACTTATCCAAACATATATATATTTTTATTTATTTTTGATAGCCTCTATGGACATTAAAAGCAATATCGTGAATGAAGGATATGCTTAATAACTCCACGGTACATGCTCCAAAATAAAATCCCACACTTGACATGTATGCTTATAATCAAGGCCTGAAGGTATCTCTATGACAACATTCAGTTATAAATACAGCGCCACCTAGCCCTTGAGGCTTATATAAAAAAATAAATAAATACCCCACATACGGTATTTTGTACAAAAAATGTACACTCATTCTAAGTGTGATAACTAAGTCATTTATGAATATTCTTTCAGTTTCCACCACTCAAATTGTTCACTGGCTTCACACCGATCCAAACGTATGTACGTTTCCATTTTGTTTTATTCATTTTTGATTGCCCCTTTGGACAATAAAAGTAACATTGTGCAATGAGTACAACGAGCGATGATGTGTATATACACTTTTACAAAAAAATACCAATCAGGGCAACTCATTGCCTAAAAATAAAAAAGGACGCTGATTTTTGCAGGTCTTAACAATCACCAAAACCCGTTGAGCTTGACACACACACTGGCAAAAAAATATTCTACATGTAAACGTTTATTATGCCATTTTCAAAGAAATTTTGCTTCCAATATGCCAGTACCCCAATGTGCCAGTACCCCAACGTGCAAGTACCCCAACGTGCAAGGACCCCAACGTGGCCCGGGCTGCGAGGGCCCTTTATAGCTGCTCGCAGCTCTAGTTATTCTTCTTCTTCTTCTTCTTCTTCTTTATTCTCCGCAAATGATCGCGATTTTGGGTACCTAAACATTCACGAAAACTCACCAAACTTTGCACACTCCTCAGGCCCGGCGAAAAATTTGATATTATGAAGTCGTCATAACAACGCGACTCTAAAGCGCCCCCTAGCATAGAAAAATAAAAACCAAGCCCGGCACGTTTGAGCTAGAGCAACGAAAATTGGCAGGCACGTGTAGCACCCCGAGACGCACAAAAAAGTCTATTGGGACCATGTAGCTAAAATGTACAGGAAGTGAGCTATGATTTTTTTTATGTCCAATTTTGGCCTATTTTGGCACATTCACTGTGGTCATGCTTTTTCCCCCTTTGCAAACATTTTTCATCCAATTGACTTCAAACTTGGCATTTATCATCTCAAGACCTGAGAGAACAACTGGGCAAAACATCTTGCCCTTTCGAAATACTATATGACGGGGGCGGGGCATCAAATATTGCCTTTAAAATTTCATTTGTCCAGAAAGAGCAAATGCTTAATAACTCCCATGTTCAAGCTCCAAAAAATCTCAAACTTCTCAGGCAACGTAATAGTCACAGCCTGAAAACATTTATATGATAAAATTCAGTTATACATATAGCGCCACCTAGTGGTAACAATAAATGTCATACTTTACGTTTTTAGCTACTGTGCCGAGCTCGTTGAAAGGATCCAGTTGAAAATTGGTCAGAAAAGCCTTAAGATGTTGATCATGCCCCACACCGAATAGTGTAACTTTTCGCCAAAGGGCGTGGCCGCTAAGGTAACGCAAAGTCTGAAGATTTTTCGTGACAACAAAAGCTGCATGAACTTGGCCCAGATGATCCAATCTTCTCAAAATTTCACACATTTGATGAGAGTCCAGCCCTAAAGACATCTACGAACTTATATTTCATCTTACTGATAGCGCCACCTAGTGGCAATTTTTTTTTTTAACGAATTTTCTTCTACGTTTTTCTCCAAACACGTTAACTGGACCTACCTCATATTTGCTCAGATGAGGGTTTCGGCCTTCATGGTGTCACAACACGAAGGTTGTGAGTTTTCGTGAATTGCTGTGGGCGTGGCTAAGCGCTGTTCGCCAAGAAAACAACGCCAGTTTTGAGGGTCTAAACATGCACAGAAACTCATGAAACTTGGCACACATATCTGGCCTGGTAAAATGAGCAATATTTTATTGTTGATTGTGCTATTTTTACAAAAATGACTCAATAGCGCCCCCTAGAAGTTTTTAACGAAGCAGCCCCGGTTGTACGTTTAAGCAAAAACGACGAATATTTTTAGGTGTATGAGTGAGCCCAAGACCTACAAAAAAGTCTCTTGGACCCATGTGCTAAAATAAACAGGAAGTGAGCTACGAATTTTTGAATGTCCCATTTTTTACGAATTTAGCACATTTACAGGGGGCATACTTTTGCCCACTTCTCCTACACGTTTCATCCGACTGACTTCAGACTTGACCTGGACCATGTCAAGACCTGAGCCAACGACAGGGGGAAAAAATCTTGACTTTTCGGAATACTATATGATGAGGGCGGGGCATCAAATTTTGTGTTTCACAATGAAAAAGGATAGGCTTAATAACTCCCCGGTACATGCTCAAAAAAATCCCAAATTTGACATTTATGTTTAGAGTCAAGGCCTGAAGGTATCTATATGACAAAATTCAGTTATATATGCAGCGCCACCTAGCCCTTGAGGCGTGAAAAAAAAATACCCCACTTACGGTATTTTGTACAAAAAATGTAAACTCATTCTCAGTGTTATAACTAAGTCATTTATGAATATTCTTTTACTTTCCACCACTCAAAATCTTCACTGGCATCAGACCTATCCAAACATACGTATTTTTTATTTATTTTTATTTATTTTTGATAGCCTTTATGGACGTTAAAAGCAGTATCGTGAATGAGGGATATGCTTAATAACTCCTCGGTACATGCTTCAAAAAATCCCAAACTTGACATGTATATTTATAGTCAAGGCCTGAAGGTATCTCTATGACAAAATTCAGTTATAAATACAGCGCCACCAAGTCCTTGAGGCATAAAACCCCCCCCCAAAAAAACCACTTAAGGTATTTTGTACAAAATTAGTGAACTCATTGTAAGTGTTATAACTAAGTCATTTATGAATATTCTATAACTTTCCACTACTCAAGATGTTCACTGGTATCAGACCGATCCAAACATATGTACTTTTTTATTTTGTTTTATTTATTTTTGATAGCCTCTATGGACAATAAAAGCAACATCGTGCAAAGACTACGAGCGATGATGTGTATATGTACTTTTGCAAAAAATACCAATCAGGGCAACTCATTGCCTTACAATAAAAAAATTAAAAAAAGACGCTGATTTTTGCAGATCTTAACAATCACCAAAACCCATTGAGCTTGAAACACACATTACACCTGGCAAAAAAAAAATCTACATGTATATGTTTTATCATGCCATGTTCAAATTAATTTTGCTCCTAATGTGCCAGTTCCCCAATGTGCAAGTACCCCAACGTGCAAGTACCCCAACGGGCCCGGGCTGCGAGGGCCCTTTATAGCTGCTCGCAGCTCTAGTTATTATTATTATTCTTCTTCTTCTTCTTCTTCTTCTCCGTAAACGATCACGATTTTGGGTACCTAAACATTTACGAAAACTCACCAAACTTTGCACACTCCTCAGGCCCGGCGAAAAATTTGATATTATGAAGTCGTCATAACAACGCGACTCTATAGCGCCCCCTAGCATAGAAAAATAAAAACCAAGCCCGGCATGTTTGAGCTAGAGCAACGAAAATTGGCAGGCACGTGTAGCACCCCGAGACGCACAAAAAAGTCTATTGGGACCATGTAGCTAAAATGTACAGGAAGTGAGCTATGAATTTTTTAATGTCCAATTTTGGCCTATTTTGGCACATTCACTGTGGTCATGCTTTTGACCCCTTTGTAAACATTTTTCATCCAATTGACTTCAAACTTGGCATTTATCATCTCAAGACCTGAGAGAACAACTGGGGAAAAAATCTTGCCTTTTCGAAATACTATATGACGGGGGCGGGGCATCAAATATTGCCTTTAAAATTTCATTTGTCCAGAAAGAGCAAATGCTTAATAACTCCCATGTTCAAGCTCCAAAAAATCTCAAACTTATCAGGCAACTTAATAGTCACGGCCTGAAAACATCTATATGATAAAATTCAGTTATCCATGTAGCGCCACCTAGTGGTAACAATAATTGTCATACTTTACGTTTTTAGCTACTGTGCTGAGCTCGTTGAAGGGATCCAGTTGAAAATTGGTCAGAAAAGCCTTAAGATGTTGATCATGCCCCACACCGAATATTGTAACTTTTCGCCAAAGGGCGTGGCCGCTACGGTGCCGCAAAGTCTGAAGATTTCTCGTGACAACAAAAGCTGCATTAACTTGACCGAGATGATGCTATCTTCTCAAAATTTTACACAATTGATGTGAGTCCAGCCCTAAAGACATCTACAAACTTATATTTCATCTTACTGATAGCGCCACCTACTGGCAATTTTTTTTCTCACGATTTTTCTTCAATGTTTTTCTCCAACCATGTTAACTGGACCTACCTCATATTTGCTGAGATGAGGGTGTCGGCCTTCATGCTGTCACAACATGAAGTTTGTGAGTTTTCGCGAATCGCTGTGGGCGTGGCTAAGCGCTGTTCGCCAAGAAAACAACGCCAATTTTGAGGGCCTAAACTGCCACAGAAACACACGAAACTTGGCACACACAGCTGGCCTGGCAAAATGAGCAATTTTTTATCGTCGATTGTGCTATTTTTACAAAAATGACTCAATAGCGCCCCCTAGAAATCTTTAACGAAACAGCCCCAGTTGTACGTTTAAGCAAGAGCTACAAAATTTTTTAGGTGTATTAGGAAGCCCAAGACCTACAAAAAAGTCACTTGGACCCATATGCTAAAATGAACAGGAAGTGAGCTACGAATTTTTGAATGTCCCATTTTTGACGATTTTTGCACATTTACAGGGGGCATACTTTTGCCCACTTCTCCTACACGTTTCATCCGACTGACTTCAGACTTGACCTGGACCATGTCAAGACCTGAGCCAACGACAGGGGGAAAAATCTTGACTTTTCGAAATACTATATGATGAAGGCGGGGCATCAAAATTTGTGTTTCGCACTGAAAAAGGATATGCTTAATAACTCCCCGGTACATGCTCCAAAAAATCCCAAACTTGACATGTATGTTTATCATCAAGGCCTGAAGCTATCTCTATGACAACATTCAGTTATATATGCAGCGCCACCTAGCCCTTGAGGCATAAAAAAAAATACCCCACATACGGTATTTTGTACAAAAAATGTAAACTCATTCTAAGTGTGATAACTAAGTCATTTATGAATATTCTTTTAGTTTCCACCACTCAAAATGTTCACTGGCATCAGACTTATCCAAACATATATATATTTTTATTTATTTTTGATAGCCTCTGTGGACATTAAAAGCAATATCGTGAATGAAGGATATGCATAATAACTCCACGGTACATGCTCCAAATAAAATCCCACACTTGACATGTATGCTTATAATCAAGGCCTGAAGGTATCTCTATGACAACATTCAGTTATAAATACAGCGCCACCTAGCCCTTGAGGCATAATATATATATTAAAAAAAAAACACATACGGTATTTTGTACAAAAAATGAAAACTCATTCTAAGTGTGATAACTAAGTCATTTATAAATATTCTTTTAGTTTCCACCACTCAAATTGTTCACTGGCTTCACACCGATCCAAACGTATGTACGTTTCCATTTTGTGTTAGTCATTTTTGATTGCCCCTTTGGACAATAAAAGTAACATTGTGCAATGAGTACAACGAGCGATGATGTATATATACACTTTTACAAAAAATACCAATCAGGGCAACTCATTGCCTAAAAATAAATAAGGACGCTGATTTTTGCAGGTCTTAACAATCACCAAAACCCGTTGAGCTTGACACACACTGGCAAAAAAAATATTCTACATGTAAACGTTTATTATGCCATTTTCAAAGAAATTTTGCTTCCAATATGCCAGTACCCCAACATGCCAGTACCCTAACGTGCAAGTACCCCAACGTGCAAGGACCCCAACGTGGCCCGGGCTGCGAGGGCCCTTTATAGCTGCTCGCAGCTCTAGTTAGGGCCCGAGCAGCGACCGCTGCGAGGTCCCTATTGTTTTTGTAAAAATTATTATTATTATTATTATTATTATTATTATTATTATTATTAGGGCCCGAGCAGCGACCGCTGCGAGGTCCCTATTGTTCCTGAAGGAATTCTTATTATTCTTCTTCTTTTTATTTGTTATTATTCTTTTCCGCAAACAATCACATTTTTGAGACACTAAACGTGAACGAAAACTCACCAAACTTTACACGCAGATCGGGCCTGGCGAAAAATTTGATATTTTAAAGTCGCCATACATGATAACAGAAAAATGGCTCTGTAGCGCCACCTACATAGCTTAAACGGATCCCTGTCCCGCTACGATTGTCCTACGGCTATGAAAATTGTGTGGCACCTGTAGCTTATCCAGATGAACAAAAACCTCTTTGATCTGTGTACCCTAAAATAGACAGGAAGTGAGATATGAGTATTTAAATGTCCAATTTTGGCCAATTTTTGCACATTTACAGGGGTCATACTTTTGCCTGCTTCTCCTACACGGTTAATCCGATTGACTTCAAACTTGGGATGTACCATCTCAAGACCTGGGACAACACCATGGTAAAAAATCTAAAGTTTTTGACATACTATATGACGGCGGCGGGGCATCAAATTTACAGTTTCAAAATTCTTACTTAACGAAGCATTGCCGGTGGTACGTTTAATCTAGAGCTACAAAAATTGGTACACATATGTAACAGGCTATGACCTACAAAAAACTCTTTTTGAACCATATGCTAAACCTAACAGGAAGTCCACCATTTTGATTTATTTTGGAACGTGTTGCCATTTTTTTGGCCATTTCATTGGGGTCTTATTTTAACGAACTCCTCCTACAGTGTTTATCCGATCATCTTCAAACTTGGTGTGATTCATCTTAAGATGTTGAAGATGAAAAGTTATTGAAAGCTTTGTATTTCGTCGCACGCTGTTGTCATGGCATGCACTGTTTTTAAAGGAAAAAAATATATCCTTCAAGAAGCATTCCCATTTGTACGAAGCAGCTAGAGCTATGAAAATTTGTAGACATATGTAACAGCCCAAGATGTACAAAAAAGTCTCTTGGTGCCCTGTGCTAAACCCAACAGGAAGTCCCCCAGGGGCCGGGCATCACATTTTGAGCTAAAAAACTCCTCTTTAACAAAGCATACCCGGCTGTACGTTTCACATAGAGTTACCAACATTTGTAGAGGTGTATAACAGCCCTCGAGGTACAAAAAACTCTTTTTGAACCATATGCTAAACCTAACATGACGTCCGCTATTTTGATTTACTTTGGAATGTGTTGCCATTTTTTTGGGCCATTTCATAGGGGTCATATTTTAACAAACTCCTCCTACAGAGTTTATCCGATCATCTTCAAACTTGGTGTGATTCATCTTAAGATGTTGAAAATGAAAAGTTATTGAAAGTTTTTTATTTCGTCACACGCTGTTGTCGTGGCATGCACTTTTTGCAAAGGAAAAAAAATCCTTCTTAATGAAGCATTCCCAGTTGTACGAAGCAGCTAGAGCGACGAAAAATTGTAGACATATGTAACAGCCCAGGATGTACAAAAAAGTCTCTTGGTGCCATGTGCTAAACCCAACAGGAAGTCCCCCAGGGGCCGGGCATCACATTTTGAGCTAAAAAACTCCTCTTTAACGAAGCATTCCCGGTTGTACGTTTCACCTAGCGCTATGATAATTTGCAGGCATACATAAGAGCCCGTGATGTACAAAAAAAGTCTCTTGGAACCATGTGCTAAACAAAACAGGAAGTCTGCCATTTTGATTTATGATGGGATTTGTTGCCATTTTTTGTGGCCTTTTTCAGGGGTCATATTTTAACGAACCCCTCCTACAAAATTTATCCGACTGTCTTCAAACTTGGTGTGTTTCATCTTAAGATGTTTAAGATGCAAAGTAATCGAAAGTTTTTTTATTTTGTAACACGCTGTTGCCATAGCAATGCATTGTTTGTCAAGTGCTGCTTTTTTTTTTTTTATACACATGAAAACTCATGAAACTTTGCAAACACATCAGACTTGTCATGAACATGAATTTTCAGAGATTTATTGTGCAATTTGCAATAAATAGCGCCCTCTAGACATTTTTATGAAGCATTTCCGATTGTATGATTATGCTAGACCTACAAAAAAGTATTATGTAGCCATTTGCCAAACCAAAGAGGAAGTCCGCTATTTTGATTTTATTTTGGGAATTATACATAATTTTTGGCCTTCTTCATTAAACTTTGCACAGACAAGGCATGGAAAAAACTAACATTTTAAATGGTCCTTGTTCCATGTAACAGTTGTCAAGTGCTGCTTTTTTTTTTTTTTTTATACACATGAAAACTCATGAAACTTTGCAAACACATCAGACTTGTCATGAACATGAATTTTCAGAGATTTATTGTGCAATTTGCAATAAATAGCGCCCTCTAGGCATTTTTATGAAGCATTTCCGATTGTATGATTATGCTAGACCTACAAAAAAGTATTATGTAGCCATTTGCCAAACCAAAGAGGAAGTCCGCTATTTTGATTTTATTTTGGGAACTATACATCATTTTTGGCCTTTTTCATTAAACTTTGCACAGACAAGGCATGGAAAAAACTAACATTTTAAATGGACCTTGTTCCATGTAACAGTACCCCAACGTGCCAGTACCCTGACGTGCAAGTAACCCAACGTTGTGCTCAATAGCGCCCTCTATGCATTTTTATGGAGCATTTCCAATTGTATGATTCAAGCGATACACAACTAAAGATGACTTGACCTAGATTTGTGAAAACTGGGAGGCATACCTATTAGCTTAAGACCTACAAAAAGTATTCTGTAGCCGTATGCTAAACCTAAAAGGAAGTCCGCCATTTTGAATTTATTTTGGGAATTGCGCACCATATTTTGCGTTTTGATTAAACTTTGCACACACAAGGCTTGTCAAAAACATTTTAGATGGTCCTTGTCCTATTTTACAGTACCCCAACGTGCCAGTACCCCGACGTGCAAGTACCCCAACGTGGCCCGGGTTGCGAGGGCCCTTTATAGCTGCTCGCAGCTCTAGTTATTATTATTCTTCTTCTTCTTTATTCTCCGCAAACGATCGCGATTTTGGGTACCTAAACATTCACGAAAACTCACCGAACTTTGCACACTCCTCAGGCCCGGCGAAAAATTTGATATTATTAAGTCGTCATAACAATGCGACTCGATAGCGCCCCCTAGCGTAGAAAAATAAAAACCAAGCCCGGCACGTTTGAGCTAGAGCAACAAAAATTGGCAGGCACGTGTAGCACCCCGAGACGCACAAAAAAGTCTATTGGGACCATGTAGCTAAAATGTACAGGAAGTGAGCTATGAATTTTTTTATGTCCAATTTTGGCCTATTTTGGCACATTCACTGTGATCATGCTTTTTCCCCCTTTGCAAACATTTTTCATCCAATTGACTTCAAACTTGGCATTTATCATCTCAAGACCTGAGAGAACAACTGGGGAAAAAATCTTGCCTTTTCGAAATACTATATGACGGGGGCGGGGCATCAAATATTGCCTTTAAAATTTCATTTGTCCAGAAAGAGCAAATGCTTAATAACTCCCATGTTCAAGCTCCAAAAAATCTCAAACTTATCAGGCAACTTAATAGTCACGGCCTGAAAACATCTATATGATAAAATTCAGTTATACATATAGCGCCACCTAGTGGTTACAATAAATGTCATACTTTACGTTTTTAGCTACTGTGCTGAGCTTGTTGAAGGGATCCATTTGAAAATTGGTCAGAAAAGGCTTAAGATGTTGATCATGCCCCACACCGAATATTGTAACTTTTCGCCAAAGGGCGTGGCCGCTACGGTGACGCAAAGTCTGAAGATTTTTCGTGAAAATAAAAGCTGCATTAACTTGACCGAGATGATCCTATCTTCTCAAAATTTCACACATTTGATGAGAGTCCAGCCCTAAAGACATCTACTGACTTATATTTCATCTAACTGATAGCGCCACCTAGTGGCAATTTTTTTTCTTACAAATTTTCTTCTACGTTTTTCTCCAAACACGTTAACTGGACCTACCTCATATTTGCTCAGATGAGGGTTTCGGCCTTCATGATGTCACAACACGAAGTTTGTGAGTTTTCGCGAATTGCTGTGGGTGTGGCTAAGCGCTGTTCGCCAAGAAAACAACGCCAGTTTTGAGGGTCTAAACATGCACAGAAACTCATGAAACTTGGCACACACATCTGGCCTGGTAAAATGAGCCATATTTTATTGTTGATTGTGCTATTTTTACAAAAATGACTCAATAGCGCCCCCTAGAAGTTTTTAACGAAGCAGCCCCGGTTGTACGTTTAAGCAAGAACGACGAATATTTTTAGATGTATGAGGGAGCCCAAGTCCTACAAAAAAGTCTCTTGGACCCATATGCTAAAATGAACAGGAAGTGAGCTACGAATTTTTGAATGTCCCATTTTTGACTATTTTTGCACATTCACAGGGGGCAGACTTTTGCCCACTTCTCCTACACGTTTCATCTGACTGAGTTAAGACTTGACCTGGACCATGTCAAGACCTGAGCCAACGACAGGGGGAAAAATCTTGACCTTTCGAAATACTATATGATGAAGGCGGGGCATCAAAATTTGTGTTTCGCACTGAAAAAGGATATGCTTAATAACTCCCCGGTACATGCTCCAAAAAATCCCAAACTTGACATGTATGTTTATCGTCAAGGCCTGAAGCTATCTCTATGACAACATTCAGTTATATATGCAGCGCCACCTAGCCCTTGAGGCATGAAAAAAAAATACCCCACTTACGGTATTTTGTACAAAAAATGTAAACTCATTCTAAGTGTGATAACTAAGTCATTTATGAATATTCTTTTAGTTTCCACCACTCAAAATGTTCACTGGCATCAGACTTATCCAAACATATATATATTTTTATTTATTTTTGATAGCCTCTGTGGACATTAAAAGCAATATCGTGAATGAAGGATATGCTTAATAACTCCACGGTACATGCTCCAAAAAAAATCCCACACTTGACATGTATGCTTATAATCAAGGCCTGAAGGTATCTCGATGACAACATTCAGTTATAAATACAGCGCCACCTAGCCCTTGAGGCTTATATAAAAAAAAAAACCCACATACGGTATTTTGTACAAAAAAATGTAAACTCATTCTAAGTGTGATGACTAAGTCATTTATGAATATTCTTTTAGTTTCCACCACTCAAATTGTTCACTGGCTTCACACCGATCCAAACGTATGTACGTTTCCATTTTGTTTTATTCATTTTTGATTGCCCCTTTAGACAATAAAAGTAACATTGTGCAATGAGTACAACGAGCGATGATGTATATATACACTTTTACAAAAAATACCAATCAGGGCAACTCATTGCCTAAAAATAAAAAAGGACGCTGATTTTTGCAGGTCTTAACAATCACCAAAACCCGTTGAGCTTGACACACACTGGCAAAAAAAATATTCTACATGTAAACGTTTATTCTGCCATTTTCAAAGAAATTTTGCTTCCAATATGCCAGTACCACAACGTGCCAGTACCCTAACGTGCAAGTACCCCAACGTGCAAGGACCCCAACGTGGCCCGGGCTGCGAGGGCCCTTTATAGCTGCTCGCAGCTCTAGTTATTATTATTCTTCTTCTTCTTCTTCTTTATTCTCCGCAAACGATCGCGATTTTGGGTACCTAAACATTCACGAAAACTCACCAAACTTTGCACACTCCTCAGGCCCGGCGAAAAATTTGATATTATGAAGTCGTCATAACAACGCGACTCTATAGCGCCCCCTAGCATAGTAAAATAAAAACCAAGCCCGGCACGTTTGAGCTAGAGCAACGAAAATTGGCAGGCACGTGTAGCACCCCGAGACGCACAAAAAAGTCTATTGGGACCATGTAGCTAAAATGTACAGGAAGTGAGCTATGAATTTTTTAATGTCCAATTTTGGCCTATTTTGGCACATTCACTGTGGTCATGCTTTTTCCCCCTTTGCAAACATTTTTCATCCAATTGACTTCAAACTTGGCATTTATTATCTCAAGACCTAAGAGAACAACTGGGCAAAAAATCTTGCCTTTTCGAAATACTATATGACGGGGGCGGGGCAGCAAATATTGCCTTTAAAATTTCATTTGTCCAGAAAGAGCAAATGCTGAATAACTCCCATGTACAAGCTCCAAAAAATCTCAAAC
Organism: Festucalex cinctus; assembly: GCF_051991245.1. Taxonomy (NCBI): domain Eukaryota; kingdom Metazoa; phylum Chordata; class Actinopteri; order Syngnathiformes; family Syngnathidae; genus Festucalex; species Festucalex cinctus. Next base: position 23,479,655 of record NC_135416.1, on the reverse strand, counting down.
TTCTCAGGCAACGTAGTAGTCACGGCCTGAAAACATCTACATGACAAAATTCAGTTATACATATAGCGCCACCTAGTGGTTACAATAAATGTCATACTTTACGTTTTTAGCTACTGTGCTGAGCTCGTTGAAGGGATCCAGTTGAAAATTGGTCAGAAAAGCCTTAAGATGTTGATGATGCCCCACACCGAATATTGTAACTTTTCGCCAAAGGGTGTTGCCGCTACGGTGACGCAAAGTCTGAAGATTTTTCGTGACAAGAAAAGCTGCATTAACTTGACCGAGATGATCCTATCTTCTCAAAATTCCACACATTTGATGAGAGTCCAGCCCTAAAGACATCTACAAACTTATATTTCATCTAACTGATAGCGCCACCTAGTGGCATATTTTTTTCTTACGAATTTTCTTCTACGTTTTTCTCCAAACACGTTAACTGGACCTACCTCATATTTGCTCAGATGAGGGTTTCGGCCTTCATGATGTCACAACACGAAGTTTGTGAGTTTTCGCGAATTGCTGTGGGCGTGGCTAAGCGCTCTTCGCCAAGAAAACAACGCCAGTTTTGAGGGTCTAAACATGCGCAGAAACTCATGAAACTTGGCACACACATCTGGCCTGGTAAAATGAACAATATTTTATTGTTGATTGTGCTATTTTTACAAAAATAACTCAATAGCGCCCCCTAGGAATTTTTAATGAAGCAGCCCCGGTTGTACGTTTAAGCAAGATCTACGAAAATTCTTAGGTGTATGAGGGAGCCCAAGACCTACAAAAAAGTCTCTTGTACCCATATGCTAAAATGAACAGGAAGTGAGCTACGAATTTTTGAATGTCCCATTTTTTTCGATTTTTGCACATTCACAGGGGGCAGACTTTTGCCCACTTCTCCTACACGTTTCATCCGACTGAGTTAAGACTTGGCCTGGACCATGTCAAGACCTGAGCCAACGACAGGGGGAAAAATTTTGACTTTTCGAAATACTATATGATGAGGGCGGGGCATCAAAATTTGTGTTTCGCAATGAAAAAGGATATGCTTGATAACTCCCCGGTACATGCTCCAAAAAATCCCAAACTTGACATGTATGTTTATCGTCAAGGCCTGAAGTTATCTCTATGACAACATTCAGTTATATATGTAGCGCCACCTAGCCCTTGAGGCATGAAAAAAAAATACCCCACATACGGTATTTTGTACAAAAAATGTACACTCATTCTAAGTGTGATAACTAAGTCATTTATGAATATTCTTTTAGTTTCCACCACTCAAAATGTTCACTGGCATCAGACTTATCCAAACATATATATATTTTTATTTATTTTTGATAGCCTCTATGGACATTAAAAGCAATATCGTGAATGAAGGATATGCTTAATAACTCCACGGTACATGCTCCAAAAAAAATCCCACACTTGACATGTATGCTTATAATCAAGACCTGAAGGTATCTCTATGACAACATTCAGTTATAAATACAGCGCCACCTAGCCCTTGAGGCTTATATTAAAAAAAAGAAAAATACCCCACATACGGTATTTTGTACAAAAAATGTACACTCATTCTAAGTGTGATAACTAAGTCATTTATGAATATTCTTTTAGTTTCCACCACTCAAATTGTTCACTGGCTTCACACCGATCCAAACGTATGTACGTTTCCATTTTGTTTTATTAATTTTTGATTGCCCCTTTGGACAATAAAAGTAACATTGTGCAATGAGTACAATGAGCGATGATGTGCATATACACTTTTACAAAAAATACCAATCAGGGCAACTCATTGCCTAAAAATAAAAAAGGACGCTGATTTTTGCAGGTCTTAAGAATCACCAAAACCCGTTGAGCTTGACACACACACTGGCAAAAAAATATTCTACATGTAAACGTTTATTATGCCATTTTCAAAGAAATTTTGCTTCCAATATGCCAGTACCCCAACGTGCAAGGACCCCAACGTGCAAGGACCCCAACGTGGCCCGGGCTGCGAGGGCCCTTTATAGCTGCTCGCAGCTCTAGTTATTATTATTAGGGCCCGAGCAGCGACCGCTGCGAGGTCCCTATTGTTTTTGTAAAAATTATTATTATTATTATTATTATTATTATTATTATTATTATTATTATTATTCTTCTTCTTCTTTATTCTCCGCAAACGATCGCGATTTTGGGTACCTAAACATTCACGAAAACTCACCGAACTTTGCACACTCCTCAGGCCCGGCGAAAAATTTGATATTATTAAGTCGTCATAACAATGCGACTCGATAGCGCCCCCTAGCGTAGAAAAATAAAAACCAAGCCCGGCACGTTTGAGCTAGAGCAACAAAAATTGGCAGGCACGTGTAGCACCCCGAGACGCACAAAAAAGTCTATTGGGACCATGTAGCTAAAATGTACAGGAAGTGAGCTATGAATTTTTTTATGTCCAATTTTGGCCTATTTTGGCACATTCACTGTGGTCATGCTTTTTCCCCCTTTGCAAACATTTTTCATCCAATTGACTTCAAACTTGGCATTTATCATCTCAAGACCTGAGAGAAAAACTGGGCAAAACATCTTGCCTTTTTGAAATACTATATGACGGGGGCGGGGCATCAAATATTGCCTTTAAAATTTCATTTGTCCAGAAAGAGCAAATGCTTAATAACTCCCATGTTCAAGCTCCAAAAAATCTCAAACTTCTCAGGCAACGTAATAGTCACGGCCTGAAAACATCTATATGATAAAATTCAGTTATACATATAGCGCCACCTAGTGGTTACAATAAATGTCATACTTTACGTTTTTAGCTACTGTGCTGAGCTTGTTGAAGGGATCCATTTGAAAATTGGTCAGAAAAGGCTTAAGATGTTGATCATGCCCCACACCGAATATTGTAACTTTTCGCCAAAGGGCGTGGCCGCTACGGTGACGCAAAGTCTGAAGATTTTTCGTGAAAATAAAAGCTGCATTAACTTGACCGAGATGATCCTATCTTCTCAAAATTTCACACATTTGATGAGAGTCCAGCCCTAAAGACATCTACTGACTTATATTTCATCTAACTGATAGCGCCACCTAGTGGCAATTTTTTTTATTACGAATTTTCTTCTACGTTTTTCTCCAAACACGTTAACTGGACCTACCTCATATTTGCTCAGATGAGGGTTTCGGCCTTCATGATGTCACAACACGAAGTTTGTGAGTTTTCGCGAATTGCTGTGGGTGTGGCTAAGCGCTGTTCGCCAAGAAAACAACGCCAGTTTTGAGGGTCTAAACATGCACAGAAACTCATGAAACTTGGCACACACATCTGGCCTGGTAAAATGAACAATATTTCATTGTTGATTGTGCTATTTTTACAAAAATGACTCAATAGCACCCCCTAGGAATTTTTAACGAAGCAGCCCCGGTTGTACGTTTAAACAAGATCTACGAATATTTTTAGGTGTATGAGGGAGCCCAAGACCTACAAAAAAGTCTCTTGGACCCATATGCTAAAATGAACAGGAAGTGAGCTACGAATTTTTGAATGTCCCATTTTTGACGATTTTTGCACATTCACAGGGCGCAGACTTTTGCCCACTTCTCCTACACGTTTCATCTGACGGAGTTAAGACTTGACCTGGACCATGTCAAGACCTGAGCCAACGACAGGGGGAAAAATCTTGACTTTTCGAAATACTATATGATGAAGGCGGGGCATCAAAATTTGTGTTTCGCACTGAAAAAGGATATGCTTAATAACTCCCCGGTACATGCTCCAAAAAATCCCAAACTTGACATGTATGTTTATCGTCAAGGCCTGAAGCTATCTCTATGACAACATTCAGTTATATATGCAGCGTCACCTAGCCCTTGAGGCATAAAAAAAAAATACCCCACATACGGTATTTTGTACAAAAAATGTAAACTCATTCTAAGTGTGATAACTAAGTCATTTATGAATATTCTTTTAGTTTCCACCACTCAAAATGTTCACTGGCATCAGACTTATCCAAACATATATATATTTTTATTTATTTTTGATAGCCTCTGTGGACATTAAAAGCAATATCGTGAATGAAGGATATGCATAATAACTCCACGGTATATGCTCAAAAAAAAAATCCCACACTTGACATGTATGCTTATAATCAAGGCCTGAAGGTATCTCTATGACAACATTCAGTTATAAATACAGCGCCACCTAGCCCTTGAGGCATAATATATATTAAAAAAAAAAACACATACGGTATTTTGTACAAAAAATGTAAACTCATTCTAAGTGTGATAACTAAGTCATTTATGAATATTCTTTTAGTTTCCACCACTCAAATTGTTCACTGGCTTCACACCGATCCAAACGTATGTACGTTTCCATTTTGTTTTATTCATTATTGATTGCCCCTTTGGACAATAAAAGTAACATTGTGCAATGAGTACAACGAGCGATGATGTATATATACACTTTTACAAAAAATACCAATCAGGGCAACTTATTGCCTAAAAATAAATAAGGACGCTGATTTTTGCAGGTATTAACAATCACCAAAACCCGTTGAGCTTGACACACACTGGCAAAAAAAAATTCTACATGTAAACATTTATTATGCCATTTTCAAAGAAATTTTTCTTCCAATATGCCAGTACCCCAACGTGCCAGTACCCTAACGTGCAAGTACCCCAACGTGCAAGGACCCCAACGTGGCCCGGGCTGCGAGGGCCCTTTATAGCTGCTCGCAGCTCTAGTTCTTCTTCTTCTTCTTTATTCTCCGCAAACAATCGCGATTTTGGGTACCTAAATATTCACGAAAACTCACCAAACTTTGCACACTCCTCAGGTCCGGCGAAAAATTTGATATTATGAAGTCGTTATAACAACGCGGCTCTATAGCGCCCCCTAGCGTAGAAAAATAAAAACCAAGCCCGACACGTTTGAGCTAGAGCAACGAAAATTGGCAGGCACGTGTAGCACCCCGAGACGCACAAAAAAGTCTATTGGGACCATGTAGCTAAAATGTACAGGAAGTGAGCTATGAATTTTTTAATGTCCAATTTTGGCCTATTTTGGCACATTCACTGTGGTCATGCTTTTTCCCCCTTTGCAAACATTTTTCATCCAATTGACTTCAAACTTGGCATTTATCATCTCAAGACCTAAGAGAACAGCTGGGCAAAACATCTTGCCTTTTCGAAATACTATACGACGGGGGCGGAGCATCAAATATTGCCTTTAAAATTTCATTTGTCCAGAAAGAGCAAATGCTTAATAACTCCCATGTTGAAGCTCCAAAAAATCTCAAACTTCTCAGGCAACGTAATAGTCACAGCCTGAAAACATCTATATGACAAAATTCAGTTATACATATAGCGCCACCTAGTGGTTACAATAAATGTCATACTTTACGTTTTTAGCTACTGTGCTGAGCTTGTTGAAGGGATCCATTTGAAAATTGGTCAGAAAAGCCTTAAGATGTTGATCATGCCCCACACCGAATATTGTAACTTTTCATCAAAGGGCGTGGCCGCTACGGTGACGCAAAATCTGAAGATTTTTCGTGAAAATAAAAGCTGCATTAACTTGACCGAGATGATCCTATCTTCTCAAAATTTCACACATTTGATGAGAGTCCAGCTCTAAAGACATCTACTAACTTACATTTCATCTAACTGATAGCGCCACCTAGTGGCAATTTTTTTTCTTACGAATTTTCTTCTACGTTTTTCTCCAAACACGTTAACTGGACCTACCTCATATTTGCTCAGAGGAGGGTTTCGGCCTTCATGATGTCACAACACGAAGTTTGTGAGTTTTCGCGAATTGCTGTAGGCGTGGCTAAGCGCTGTTCTCCAAGAAAACAACGCCAGTTTTGAGGGTCTAAACATGCACAGAAACTCCTGAAACTTGGCACACACATCTGGCCTGGTAAAATGAGCAATATTTTATTGTTGATTGTGCTATTTTTACAAAAATGACTCAATAGCGCCCCCTCGAAATTTTTAACGAAGCAGCCCCGGCTGTACGTTTAAGCAAAAACGCCGAATATTTTTAGGTGTATGAGGGAGCCCAAGACCTACAAAAACGTCTCTTGTACCCATATGCTAAAATGAACAGGAAGTGAGCTACGAATTTTTGAATGTCCCATTTTTGACGATTTTTGCACATTCACAGGGGGCAGACTTTTGCCCACTTCTCTCACACGTTTCATCCGACTGAGTTAAGACTTGGCCTGGACCATGTCAAGACCTGAGCCAACGACAGGGGGAAAAATTTTGACTTTTCGAAATACTATATGATGAGGGCGGGGCATCAAAATTTGTGTTTCACAATGAAAAAGGATATGCTTGATAACTCCCCGGTACATGCTCCAAAAAATCCCAAACTTGACATATATGTTTATCGTCAAGGCCTGAAGTTATCTCTATGACAACATTCAGTTATATATGCAGCGCCACCTAGCCCTTGAGGCATGAAAAAAAAATACCCCACATACGGTATTTTGTACAAAAAATGTACACTCATTCTAAGTGTGATAACTAAGTCATTTATGAATATTTTTTTAGTTTCCACCACTCAAAATGTTCACTGGCATCAGACTTATCCAAACATATATATATTTTTATTTATTTTTGATAGCCTCTATGGACATTAAAAGCAATATCGTGAATGAAGGATATGCTTAATAACTCCACGGTACATGCTCCAAAAAAAAATCCCACACTTGACATGTATGCTTATAATCAAGGCCTGAAGGTATCTCTATGACAACATTCAGTTATAAATACAGCGCCACCTAGCCCTTGAGGCTTATATAAAAAAAATAAATAAATACCCCACATACGGTATTTTGTACAAAAAATGTACACTCATTCTAAGTGTGATAACTAAGTCATTTATGAATATTCTTTTAGTTTCCACCACTCAAATTGTTCACTGGCTTCACACCGATCCAAACGTATGTACGTTTCCATTTTGTTTTATTCATTTTTGATTGCCCCTTTGGACAATAAAAGTAACATTGTGCAATGAGTACAACGAGCGATGATGTGTATATACACTTTTACAAAAAAATACCAATCAGGGCAACTCATTGCCTAAAAATAAAAAAGGACGCTGATTTTTGCAGGTCTTAACAATCACCAAAACCCGTTGAGCTTGACACACACACTGGCAAAAAAATATTCTACATGTAAACGTTTATTATGCCATTTTCAAAGAAATTTTGCTTCCAATATGCCAGTACCCCAACGTGCCAGTACCCTAACGTGCAAGTACCCCAACGTGCAAGGACTCCAACGTGGCCCGGGCTGCGAGGGCCCTTGATAGCTGCTCGCAGCTCTAGTTATTATTATTATTATTACTATTATTTATAAAGTTTTGTTTTTTTTTTATTTTCGTTTTCTTCATTCTCTACATGCAATGATAATAGTAAATACATATTGCTTAAGGTAAACTGATGGGTATACTTGTGTCATTATCATGCCAGTGTTTACAATTTGGAATTAAAAGACTTTTTAAAAAAAATACAATATACAGTACTGAAATAAAACATTTTGCCATCACGATCATTTCAATTTCATATAGTATAATATAGGCTATTGACTATTGGTATAGTAGGCTAATGAAAACATAAAATACGTTAAACATGATCGTTAGCCTATTGTGTACTGTATATACAGCAATTAAACCCATGATTATACACACTTTGGCCACATTCTGAGTTAAAGGTAATTTTATATGTTGAAATTGTGTATACTTTTAAAGTCCACAAGAAAATGATTGTCACAGCAGCCATTAGAATGCGCCTTTAAAATGGTGCAGAACATACTGGAGGGGAAAAAAAAAACACTAGATGAGCTTAAATATATTGAGGTAATCCATGACAGTCAATACTGAGGCTTTGATCAGTTTAGAAAAATAAAAGTAAAAAAAAAAAAAAAGTATTCAATTGGTGTAACCTGAAAGTTTTAGTTTCAAATAATGTTAATATTAAGGCCATTAAATACAAATAATTCTTTCAGTTTACCTTAATTCTCCCTTTATGTTAACCATATTTGTGCAATGAAACAAAGTTGTTTTTTTCATTCTTTTCAAAGATTTAAAATCGCCATAATGCTTAATTTTAAAATAATGGGTTAAAGCTGCTCTCTGTAACAATTTGGCCAAAATATATCTTTACAATAGCCTTTTTATTTGACCATTTATGACTGATAAATCTTCTAATTAGTAGATTAACACCTTAGCTTTTCACAAGATGTTCTCTTGCAAGCCTCAGGCCAAAAAATTTCAGACTGGATTCGGGTTCAAATTTCCCACCCTCACGTCACGTTCGCATTATGTATGAGAAGAAGGGAAAATGCAGTTTCACTTTTCGGCCTCATGAAGGTGGCTGTAGCAATTCAAAATGGAATTGTTTTGCATTCAGTACCTTTAAATTAATTTAAAATAATCATCAAAACAGGGGCATAGCAACTTTATACAAGGCAATACGAGTACGTCCAACATTTAAAAGCATTTAAAGAAGAGTAGACATAACGAAGTGCAGAAACTTAATTGTTACGAAAATTACGTAAATGACTTATAAGTGTGGCACGGTGGTTGAGTGGTTAGCACGTGCACCTCCCACGTCCGCCTTCCAGTACGCAAGATCGAGTCCATTCCGGCCTTCCTGGGTGGAGTTTGCATGTTCTTCCCGTGCCTGCGTGGGTCTTCTCCGGGTACTCCAGTCTCCTCCCACATTCCAAAGACATGCATGGCAGGTTGATTGTCCCTAAGTGTGCTTGTGTGTGTGGATCGTTGTTTGTCTCTGTGTGACGTGCGATTGGCTGGCAACCAGTTCAGGGTGTACCCCGCCTACTGCCCAAAGCCAGCTGGGATAGGCTCCAACATCCCCCGCAACCCTTGTGAGGAGCAAGCGGTTAAGAAAACTCTGATGAATGGTTGACTTATAAGTGCAAGAAAATAATTTTAAAATTTTAATTTTAAATTATATATATATTTTTAATTTAAAAAAATGCTTTATAAGAGCTCAATCATAGACATGGGAAAAATAAGTATAGCACAGTTTTTAGCCTAGACTTGAAAGCATCATTCACACTGGTGACTGAATTCTCCCAATATATAACTTCACCAACCTTTATATCGCTCAATTAACGTTTTCGGCACAAATTTCTAACAATAATAAGGGATTTTTTTTGTGGACCCAAGTGTTCCATCATTGACTATCTTAATGATAATGTAAAGAATCCTCTCTCCCAGTGACAAATATTTCCATGGTTAGATGTTCCCTTTTGTCACTTTAATTTTCCTGCAAATGCACAAAAACACACAGTTAAGACTTGGAAAGCTAGAAATAAATAAAATAAAAGCACTGTTGAGTACAGACCTGGGAAAAAAAATCTTGTGGATACATGACAGATATAAGAGTAGGCCTAAAATAGTCACACTGATCAGACTAACGGTGGTTTAAAAACAAAACTTACATATCACTTTTTTTTAAAAATATCAATTTTCCCCATCAAATTTAAAAGGTCACAGAGCGAAGGAATGTTACTTGCAAAAAATGTACTTGCAAAAATATGTTTTATAACAACTAAACATGTTACTTTACAAACAAACAAATACCCAAGCATGCACATGGGCGCACACGCACACACACACACGTTTAGGATTTCATTTGTTCATTTATAGTTCGGGCCTTACAATACATCAAAGTAAAAAATAAAATAAATAAATAAATAAATAAAATACATTTAACCATAAATATAAATCAGAAAGTTCACTTGAAATGAACAAATTGGTATTTTTAAAGAATAAAATAAGAATTAAAAAAAAAAAAAAAAAAGAAAAACGAATGGCAGCTGTTGTCTGCTTTTTTCAGTGTAGGTTTCTCAAACGTACTAAGAATAATTTTTAAACGTGACATTTCATTAATATCACCAAATTTGATAGAACTACGTACACAGTATATAAACAAATGAGAAGAGTTTATAAGTTTATTATTGAATGTTATTATTCAGCATTTGTTTTGGTACAGCATTTATTTGATATTTTGTATATACAGTATTTGATTCACATTTTGCTAAATCTTTCAAAATTATGTTTGAATAGTAATTTGCAACTTCCCCTCTATTCTGTACTAAGTGGTTATACATCTAAATAAGGCCATGAAAAAATGCTTTTGGATTGTGACCAACTGTATAGCTTTGTCAAAAATATAAAATAAAAAGACCTTTAACTACATTTATATCAACTGCTAGTGCTAAAGATGATGAAGTTGTCCATGCTTATTATGTATGCATCAAACAAACACTGCTCTAAGTCGGTCTGCTGAATATTTAAGTGTTTCTACGCGCGCATAAGATGTAGGCGTACGCGCTGACAAGCATCCAAAGTGTTTCAGACAACAGGAGTCAGTGGAAGGAGTGCAAACAACATGGCTGAAAGTTCACTCCTTTGACGGCGCTCTTGCAGCTCTCAGCCCTAATGACTGTCGGTTGTGAGTAGTGATTGCTGCTGAACATTTAGTTGCACACCACATAGGGATATAAAAATGGTCATAGACTTCCTTAGCAGCTGACGGCACACTAGTTCACAGCAGAAGATGCTGTCAAGAGGGAATAACTGGAGATTGTACTTCAACATAGTACTAATACAACGCCAGAAAAACATTTCTTAGGATAGGATACATCAAATTGAGACTCCATGAATTCATGAGTGACCATTTTCCGTTTTCACTCAGGAAAATGCACTATATAAATACAGGATTTTTACCCATTAATTGACTCATTGAGCTATTTTCAACAATAAAAAGTTAATATTTTGTCCAGAATGAATTTGATAACCATTATTTTTCATGTACAATTAATACCTTTAAAAACTATTTTTCCCACTTGCTGTGGACTGAAGAGGACATAACCTCAGTAAACCTCAGTTTACTGACCAAACCCAGAATACAGGTGAGCCGTGATGTCATCTTCTGTCAACATCAAGTGGGAAATTTAATTTTAAAAAGCACTAATTGTCCAAAAATAATCATGAAGTTATTAAGCTCATTCTGGACAAAATATTAACTTATTACTGCTGAAAAGTAACCCTTTAACCCAGTTGCTGGTGACCTTCTACCACTCCTGCATAGAAGTATGCTGACGTACGTCATCACAGTGCGGTACCCCAGAAGAGGTTGCAGAGAGTAGCAACGACAGCAGAGAAGATCATTGGTTGCTCTCTGCCCTCTCTCCTGGACATCTACACATCCTGCTGCCTCAGTAGAGCTCAGAACATGATTAAGGACTCCTTCCACCCAGGTCTCCATCTCTTTGACCTGTTGCCTTCGGGCAGGCGTTACAGGTCTCTCTACAATCAAGAACAAAATAGATTCAAAAACAGTTTTTATCCCAGAGCTGTTGCAGCACTCAACTGATACTCTTCCTGAGAATTTAAATGACTATTTTTTATTGTGCACTTTACACTACTGGGTACTTTATCACCAGTGTCTAATATCTACTTTTTTTAATCACATTTGAATATGTATATACTATTATTTATTCCATATTGTGTTGTTTTATTAGAATATGATACAGTGGAACCTCTACTTACGTCTCTTCATACGAAATTTTCGAGTTACGAAACGCCTCAACGGGAAAATATTGCCTCTTGTTACGAAAGAAATTTCTAGATACGAAAGGTAAAAAATACATTACCGAACGCAACATACTTTCAGCTATGGCTATTACCTACCAGAGGTATCTATGAGCGTAGATAATAGATCGGTGTCTATACAGCGTCATCATTCCATGAGGTGTTCCGATAGTTTTTCGTAAATATATTAACTAACGGCCAATGAATTTGTGCAAAAATTCAAACAATTGGTGATTGATGAAGGCACAGTAAGTTTTTAATTGCAACGAGACGGGCCTTTTTTTGGAAAAAGATGCCTCGCCATACCGGAAGTTTCCATGAAGTTTCGGAATTTGTCTAAACGAATCACCCAGAAAAAGTGTTCACCAGTTGGCCGTTTGCTCACTAAGATGATGTTTGCCTTGGACATTTTCAAAGGATTGTTTAAAAAATAAATAAATAAATAAAAAATCAAACATCCTTGGATCATTTCTTTACAAAACACCAGGCAAAAAAAAAAAAACACTTCTAAGAGAGAACATGAACCAAAGAGGGCAAAAAACAATGAGGACAGCAGTTAAAAAGGTAAATGACCATCATTTTTATTCTTTACTCTATTCTTTGTTTTTTACATTACGCACAACTCTCATTTATTGTGCATGTATTTGTTACATGTTTTGATGCATTTTTATGCTTTCTAAAACATTTATGTCTGAATTTTGGGAGACTTGGAACGGATTAGGGCATTTACATGGAAAATGCGTCTCTACTTAAGAAATGTTCTACTTAAGAAATTTCTTCCAGAAGCAATTAATTTCATAAGTAGAGGTACCACTGCAATTATTTTTGTGAGCAACACAATCTCGTATCTTAATGTAACAATCACAATAAAGGCTATTCTATTCTATTTTGCTGCAACAACGATATGTCATTCACTACTGTCTCTCTTCGAGTAGCCATGTTGAATTTACTCCGTAAAAGTCCACCACTACCGTTTACTTACGGACTTACATATGAATCATATATATTTCTTATGTACGACCGGGTGTTTACCACTCTTCCACACACCTCCCAATTTTCTGACGTCATGTCCACTCTTCGCTCATTGGATCTTTTCACTGTGAGTATTGTAAGGTTTGCCCCGCCTCAGAAATGTGCATGGTGCCGACAGTGACCAGACTCATCTGCTGGTTACAGCGATTAGTTTGATTTTTAGGCTAAGCAGTGCCTGCACAAGTCTCTTTGAAATATCCAAACAGATTGTGCTAGCAATAATTGATAAATGCAGTAGTTCGTCGAAAGTATTATGCAGTGATTCCAATGCAAGGGAGGACTCCATTCTTGTTTGCTTATCATAAACAATATAATATATCTGGCAGCGGGTTCAAATATCATGCCAGGCCTTTTTATGTGGAGTTGCATTGTTCTATATTTGAATGGGTAGATTTTCTCAGGATACTCCAGCTTCCTCCCACATTCCAAAAGCATGCATCTCAGGTCAACTGAAGACTCAACATTGCACATAGCTCTGATTGTGAGTGTCAGTGTTTTTTTGTGTGTTGGTTTTGAATGGTGACCAGTTCAAGGTGTACCCTATCTGGGATTGACTCTAGCTCACTCAGGAGTCAACATGTGATTCATGAAATATAGAAAATAGATATACAGGTGGATTATAAATAGCTAAAATGTTTGTTGTTTGTTTAAAAACAACAACAAATAAGATTGTGACTCGATTAACTGAAAAAGAAAAAGGGAGGGGAGTTGGAATTCCAGTTTTACCACACAGTGGTTTTATTCATGTAGTTTAGGAAGTGTGTGATTCACACACAATAGCCATCATTCTGATCAGTAAGAATGGCCCCACTGTTTAATTTCTATCATTCTACAACTCCATTACAAAGTACTGAAGATTAGTTGTGCTTCTGATATGTTGAGCAGAAATTTAATCATCAACTTATTATTCATGAGGGTTGTACTCAGGCACAGAAATGGCATAATGCAATTGTAAATAAAGGAAATGCATGTTTTGCGGTTGTCAACATGGGTTCAAAGTCCTGATAAAAATCCAAACTCCAAAGTAACAAAAACACTGGGAAACAAATCACTCACGGACAACTGTATGTGACGGCAACAATAATCCAAGACTGAAAGAAAGCAGCAGTGATGGGACGTAATGTTGCCGGGGCTTTGGAGCATGTGTTGAGTAATCCAGGAAGAAATTTCTGAAGCACGTCTCGAGGCGTGATTCATTCCAGGCAAATGACGTCACCGATGACGTCTGACACTTGATGATACATTTATTTTGTACAGCGCTTTTCAAAATATTCAAAGACGCTTAACAGGTAGTCCAAAAAAAAAAGATAGGGGACAATAATAAAATCAGTACAAAACTAAACATTCATAATAGTAAACATTAGACATTAAAAGCGACCTTAAACAGATGGGAGCCTTTAAGTGGTTGAGGGACGTGGACACAATAACCTGACGGGACAGACAGAAAAAGTGACAGAAGGAAAGCATGACATGGAACAGAATCCAATCAAAACCAAAATCAACAAACAGATCTTGACAATCATTTTCATTTAAAAAAAAAAATAGCATTCATGGTCCTCTCTGAATGCACATTTTTGAGACAGGTTGAATGAAAAGTGTAGCAAAACGCAAACAAATTATTAATATTGATACTAGTGTTATTCCGATACGGATAGTGGTATCGGCAGAGGCCCCGATACTGCATTAAAACAGTGGTATCTGTGAGTACTAACAAGTAACATGCCAATACCATTATTTCCAATGCTAATATAGGATTTTGGATGCAGCATCTTGTGTCTTGCTCGTGCACGACATTCACTGATATGTGACATGTTCACTGCATGCCGATCTAAGATATCCTATTGGTCCTTGAATGCTCTCAGTCGATGGCAGGACAGCTTTTTCATATTGAGAAATAAAAACCTTAGGTATCAGTATGGTGTCGGCATCGGCCGATATTGCAAACCTGGGTTTCGGAATCAGTATCAGGAGCCAAAAAACGGTATCGGAACAACACTAATTGATACATGTAGTGCAGCATGGTGTATTAGTAGTGAACACCTCATGGTGAATATACTACTACTAATAATAATAATAATAATGATAATAATAATAATAATAATAACACATTTTACTTGTAATCGACTCTGGCTCTAGGGTGTGGAGTTTCCATGTTCTTGTGCATGTGTGACTCTCTCTCTCTCTCTCTCTCTCTCTCTCGCTCTCTCTCTCTCTCTCTCTCTCTCTCTCTCTCTCTCTCTCTACCCCAGCTTTCTCCCAGTAGTAGTTTAATTGCAGACTTAAGCGTGCATGCAAGCGTAAATGCTTGCTTGCTTGTGCCCCGCCTCTCGTCCAGTATCAGCTGCAATAGTCTAGCAGTAACAGGTGGGCAATTCCAGTCCTCGAGGGCTGGAACACTGCAGGTCTTAGACGTTTTCCTCCAACACACCTGATTCTAACGAACAGGATCATAATCAGGCTTGTGCAGAGCTTGCTGATGAGCTGATCATATGAATCAGGTGTGCTGAAGGAGGGAAACATCCAAAACCTGCTGGACTCCAGCCCTCGAGGATCAATATAGTCACACCCATTGCGCTTATCAGAAACACTGTATGCAGGCAGGGATGTAAACGATATCAAGTACCATTTTATTAGATCCAGCATAAAAGATGAGAAGATGTCACTTGTTTACTGTCCCGCAAATGATATGGCCTCAGATGTTATGACCAAGCCTGCTTCCAAAATTTGCATGAGTTTTTTTTCCCTCCCTCCCTCCCCACTTGACCCTCATGGTCAGCAGATCGTGTGTTGTGTTGCTGAATAAAAGTACGCCAGGTGGCGAAAGTGAGAAGTCCTCTTGTCATCTCAGAATCGTTCTTCTGCTGCAAGGAGGCAAAAGGTGTAAGTCTCTCTCACTACATAACACTGTTTTGTTTTTTTTGTTATTTTTGTTAATTTTTTGTTGTTTTTTTGTTGTTGTTGTTTTTTTTGGGGGGGGGGGGGGTGAGAGATACAGTGCCGGCTGGTCTTTTCAGGCACAAAATAAACTTTGGAGACTAAGTGGCTGTTCCTTTTTGGTTACTGCTGCATGCTTAGATATTTCTGTTGACATTGTGTTTTTAAAATACATGTAAAAGTAAGCAGAAAAAATACCTCACCCAAGGATGTAAAAAGTAAATTTCTTAGGTCCACAATGTCATTCTTGAAAGGAGAACTGCTTTAACAGTAAGTGGCGAGGTTATGGCTTTGATTAAAGAAAGTGTTATTTTAACATAATTTGTTTTCCAGGATAGGAAATCTGTCAACTTCATTGTTTAAACATAACTTCTTTGTTTGTTTTTGAGCAAAGGTCCAACATCACCATCAAGCAGACTCCGGTAATGAAAGCATTTATTTTTAGAACACCCTGAGAGCCACTCACCATTTTACTCTCTTTTTCTTCTTCATTAACCCCTGAAAAAAATATGACACACAAGTTCCTTTTCTGTTCCCGTATCTTTCCTGCCGACTGAGTTTTGTTTGATAAAGTTGTAAGAGTATGTGTCAACTTTTGACTGCTGATTCTAATATCTAAGTTTATGAACTATAAGTCAATGTTTCTAACATTATCATCCATTTGATTGGAGTTTAAGTTGATGCATTGTAAATTGCCTGGTGCTGTTGAGAGGCTTCATTTTGGTTTCAACAAAAGCATTCCAGGGATGGGCAAACTCGGTCCTTGAGGGCCAGATTCCTGCAGGTTTTGGAGGTTTCCCTCTTCCAACACAAGCTGATTCCAGTCAAAAGGATCGTTACCAGGCTTATGCAGAGCTAGCTGAAGAGCTGATTATATATCAGCTGTGTTGGAGAAGGGAAACATACAAAATCTGAAGGACTCAGTCCCTCGAGCACCCCAGTGTGCCCACCCTGGACTATATGCACAAATGACTTCTGCATTCGCCGGGTGAGCGCACCAACATTCCGATGCGGGCAGACTTCAGCGAAACACACTGTTAATGTGATGTAAAACTCTAATCCTAAATCCTTAAAGGCGCAGTCTGCCGGTTTTCACTCAGGAAAATGCTCTTTTTAAATACAGGATTTAAACAAACAAACGACTTCTCAATTTACAGATCTGGGCTTTTCTTTACGTGTGGGGGTGATTTTGTCTGAAACCCCCCCCCCCCCCCCCCCCCCCCCCAGCCTGTATTTTGCCAATATGTGTTTGTTTTGTAAACAGCGGGACGTGTCTGTGGAAAGACAGTGTTTACACCCCTCCAGCCAATCGCAGAGCAGGGGGTGGCATGTCGCAAAACGGGGCCGGGCAAACGTGTCGGCTGCGTGACGTCGCTCCCGCGGCAATTTGAAAGCACGCACGGATTTCACTCACTCATTCACACACGTAAGCTTCTGTGAGTGAGTGAGTGAGTGAGTGAGTGAGTGAGTGAGTGAGTGAGTGAGTGAGTGAGTGAGAAAAAAAAATAATAATCCGAGATGTTTTCTTCTGGGTGGGCATGACAGAAAATAATTGAGAAGCACTGACATAAACCCAGATGTGTAGACTGAGATAAAGTTAAAGTGTGTACATCCTGTATTTAAAAAGTGCATTTTCCTGAGTGAAACCGGCAGACTGGGCCTTGAAACCACTCAAAAACAACAGGGGCCGCTCCTTTCTATAACAGTATGTCTATCAAAATTTTCAAACTACTAATTAAATCTCCCAGAGCCGTAATTTGGATGGTTTGAGGCTGCACGGGTAATGAAGTAATTGCTTAAAATGATTACTACCTGGAAATACAAGCCGTTTGAGTAGCTAGGAAAGCTTTTTAATTTTTTTTTTTAATGTAAATTATGTATTGTAGCTCCTCAACTGGTCCACAAAATATCCTATGCCCCCCCGCCCCCCTCCAGTCAGACGGTGTATAGGTGAGGTGTTGAATCTTCAAATGGAACCTACCGGCCAGCTGTTCATAACGTCTTAGATTTTCGTTGTTCCATTTCTATTTGTTTTGTTTATCTTTTTTTTCCCCTTTTTTTTTTTATTTTAATGATACGTTATACGATAAGAATAGTTTATTAGTACATTAATATGATAGGAAGTAGGACTAGATCAGGGGTGTCCAAACTACGGCCCAGGGGCCATTTGTGGCCGGCCGGCCATTTTTCAGTGGCCCGCGACATATGCTAAAAATGGCATTTGACTCGGTTCAAATAAAATAAAATAAACAAAAAATGTTTGGAGATGGTCAAAGTAAGAAGGGAGGGTATTGAAAAACAGGTGCCATTAAAGGTTATTTTAGTTCACTAAAATTAATGAAAAAAATAAAACTAAAATTCAAAAAACAATATTGTTACCGAAATAAAATAAAAACGAAAATGCTTTTTAAAAAACGAAAACTAACTGAAACTACATTTTATGTTTACAAAACAAAATATAATCATAGCAAACACGTCCTTCGTTTGAGTCTTTGGTAATTACTTAATGCATGAGCCCAGACCCGTCACCAGAAAGAAATTGTGGGGGGGGGGGGGCATTACCTTTTTTTGGGGGGGCACACTTCATCAACCTAAATCTAATGTTCATCAGGTTGAACAGCGGCATTGTGACAACTGCAAAAGTGCTCAGAAATATTTTCTGTCACTTAAAAGCGGAAATCTGAAATCTAAAAGACAAACTGAAAAAAATGTGTAGTTAATTTTGCATTTATTCAACTCAAAAGTTCATTTGAAACAAATCCACTCTTCACTTCTGTAAACAACTATGTCCGAATGAATGACTCTGTGACCCAGCCCCTTCTATCTGGAATTGGCTAGCAGTTGCCTTCATTTGCGTGTTGGATTAGGGCTGTACGATATGGACAAAATTTCCTTTCATTTTTGCCAGACATCTCTATTCTTTGATCTTTGACTCAGCATGAGACTTCACATCATTTTACTTTTTTTATGGTGCCTTCTGTATTTTGTGTTATTTTATTTCTATACTTATACAGATTTCTTTTTTAGTATTAATTTTATTTGCGTGTATACTTATCTACTTATATTTACTCTAATTTTATTTTGTGTTATTTTATTTCACTTGTGTCTACTAAAAGACTCATTTCTATTCCATGCACAGCACTTTGTATGCAGCAATGGCTGTTTTAAAGTGATTTAGAAATAAGGTTGAGTTATGTCGATGATATACAGAAACAACGTATGGGTTCAGTGAAAAACTAAGCAGAATATCAATCCAAAAGGATGTGTAAAGTGCTGTTTTTTTAAAATTAGAACTTAGTGACAGTCATCAACATTAACAAACTTGGCAATAAAAAAAGAGAATTCAACTCACATTGTACTGCAACTGCTTTAGTGATAAATAATTGTATGCTCCTTAGTTGTGTATGTGTGACTGCTTGGGTCTGTTAACAGCATACTGTGTATTGCTACAATTCATCCGTGCTGTGTGGCTTGACTAATTAAAATAAAAGTTTGCCACTCACTTGTAAACGTAACCAGTGGACTCAGGATTCCCAATGATGTCAACTGTGTCATCCTGGATCAAGGTTTGGCGTTTGGTGGCTCCCATTAAAGCCGCACGACGTGCTCACTGCTCAATCTTTATGCCAGCGCCAGCCGGCAAATGCGCACTATCTACCCGGAAGTAGATTTGGCTAAGGCACGTCTGCAGAGCACGCGTCATCCCCCCCACCCCACCCCAGCCCTCGTGATCCGGATTGTAATTGGCTAGCCTTAGTTGTCAATCAAAGCCAAACTTGAAAGGAGGTATGTGGTTGGCTGGCACGCCATGCTTTACTTGAACCAGAAGGCGCAAGTTTACGTGACTGATAGGACGAATAGTTGGTGAGTCATCTTGCTAGGGCGGGCACGGCTGACTGACAGGGCAGGCACGGACCCCCAAGGCCCGCCCATGGCGACGGGACCGCATGAGCCTTTGGGGATGATTTTAAATGTGATTTTTAGTCGATTTACTTTGATATAAACCGGAATAATGATGTTTGAAAGTATGTCACACAGAAGTGATGTCATCTAGCAGCAGCCAATAGAAAAGCACCTTCGGATGATGTTGCTCCCATGCTGTTTTTTTTAGATATCGCGCACAAGTAATACACATAAAAAAAAAAAAATTAAAAAAAAACTAATACTAATACTGAAAATAACAAACTAAACTAAAACTAAGCATTTTTTAAAGAACTAAACTAATAAAAACTAACAGAACCACCCTGGGCACTAAGCATCAACACTTGGTGTTACTGCATGCTAATTAGTCAATTTTCTTGACGCCGTCCCCCGTGGTCGGGCGGGGGTGGTTCTGCCCCCCGTTGTCTGCTCGGTAGCGGTTGCGTCTTGGCCGCTCCCTGGGCCCCCTGTGGGGTACGGTGTTGGGGTGCTTTCCCTGGTGCCCGGGGCGGTGCCGTCCCGGCGCGGTTCGGGGCGGGTGGGGCTCTGGTGTGCCCCGTGGCTCCCTCTCCCCTCCCCCTTCCTCCCCCCCGTCGCCTCTCCCTCCTCGCCTCCTCCCGCCCATCCTCCTCTGCCTCCCGGTCCCTTTTCCCTTGTCGCCCTCCCCCCCCCCCCCCCCCCTCCTGCCCTGCAGCCGCCCTTTCGCCTTATTGTTGTCTTTTTCCCTGTCTCCCCCCCGCCCCCTCCCTCTCCCTGGGCCTGGGGCTCCCTCCCCGGCCCGGGCGTCGGGCTCCGGGGGCCGGGCGGGGGTTTGAGGCCTGCCCCACTCCGGTAGAACTCCTGGCGCCCCGGGCGGGCTCCGGTGGCCGGTGGGCTGTCCAGTAGCCCTGCTGCGCTGGCGGTCCGCCTATTGTGGTGCCAGATGGGTGGGGTGGGGGTGGGGGGGCTGGGGGGCGGGCGTGCCACCTACACCCGCCGGGTTGGGTGAGGCCCCGCTGGTCGCTCCTCTTACTCACTTCACTAGTTTTGCACTATACACTTTGTAAATATACACATAGGGCACACAACACATTTCTTGGTGGGGTGGGGAAGGGTGGAAACACCGTCTTCACCCTTCAACCCCTCCAATTTTAATGCACTTCATGTCCAAGGGGAGGGATGAGTTGGGGCGGGGAGCCATCAGAGGGGATGGACTGCAGTGCTTGGCAGCGCTGTGGTCCCCCCCATCTGTGTCCCTGCCCCACCACTTTGTCCCTCCATTTCCTTTTTTAATGCACCACACATATACATATTCATTTTTTGGGGGGGATGCGGGTGTGTCGGAGTAGGGGAAATTTTTTCCCTCTGCTCCGACTCACCTGCTCCCAATTTTAATGCACCACACGCACACACTTGTATATACACTGGGTGGGGCCACATTCACGGTGTAAGGGTAGAGCTCGCCAGTCGGCGAGCTGGCGGACTCAGTAACAGGGTTAGGTGTCACTAGTACGCTGGCGTGACGACCGGGGCCTCTCCCCACCGGGCTCGGTGTTCTGGTGTTCCGCCTTTTCCCCTGGTGCTTCCTCCTCTGCTTCCCCCCTCCCGCCGCTGTGCTACTCTCGCACGGCTGGAGGTGGGGTGGGCACGTTTTCCCTCTCTGCGCTGCTGCCCGGTGGCGGTTTCCGGGGGTGGGGGTGGGGCTCGCGGGGGGCCGGGTTCGCGGGGGGCCGGGTTCGCGGGGGGGTTGGCGGTCGTCGGGGGGGGGGAGGCTTGTTTGGGGGGGGTGGAGGTATGGCTGGGTGGGGGGTTGGGTGTTGGGGGTCGGGGTGTGTTCGGGGGTTTGGGGGCCGGGGGTGGTGGGGCCTGGGTCGTGGTTGAAATTCACAAAGATATCAAACTTTTACGAGGCTTTTTTAACTTGTTTTTACCAAAGTTATCATTGAATTATATTATTTGTACTTGTACTCTTTCTTAAAAATGCTTTTAGGGTGATTTTATCTCATGTCTCTGGCACTTTAATAATAGAGATGGGAAGGCCAGAAAGCAATTTATCTGTTTGTCACAAGAGGATAGAATGAGATGTATCTTAGAGTTAGTGATATTGCGGAGATGTAAAAAAAAAAAAAAACTTTCTGGTAATATTCTTGAAATTAATTTGAAAGGAGAAAGTTGAGTCAAATAACAATCTGAGATTGTTTGTGCGGAGTCACTTTGGGTAATTGTACTTTAATCAAGACAGACTGGTGTACTTAAACAAGCGCCGGTGTTGAGCACAGCCAATCATCAACATCTCTGTCTATTTTGTTTGTTTGTTTGTTGATGTTCAGGATTAAGAAGCAATACGCTCATTGTTTAAGATCATTTAGACACGCCTCCAGATTACAACATGGGTTATTGGCTCAGTGGTTGAGTGATTGTCTCCCATCCGTGATGCTGTGGGTTCCATCCTTGCCCCTGGTGACCATGTCGAAGTGTCCTTGAGCAAAACACTGAACCCCTATTTGCTCCCAAAGGACCTGACAGCGCCCTGCGTGGTAGCAGTCGGCCATTGGTGTGTGAATGGGTGAATGTGAGGCATTGTAAATGTAAAGTGCTTTGGGCACCATATAGTGGTGTAGTTAAAGCGCTATATAAAAAGCAGCCCAGTCTAGTCCATGAATGAAGAAAATGCTGAGTCTGCAATACCAACACATATTCTGAAGCAATCAATATTATCTGTTTGAGTATGCGTATGTACTGATTGTATATTATGATCGATTGAATCAAAGGCAGCGCTTGCTTTGAGTAACAATAATTTGGATGTAGTGTCAGAATACATAGCTAATTAAAGATAATTTGTTACTTTTGCTTTACTTTTGCCATCTCAAAGTTATAGACCCTAATCCACACTGAAAAGGTTTAAATAGGTTGATGTGCTACATTTTTCAAAGTATTTTCAAGATAAATGGAAGATTTGACACTGGTTTATAATTTCAAAGACTGTCAGGGTTGAAGCTGGGTTGAATGGAAGTAAAAGTAAGCTATCTACAAAGTTGAAAGTGACCCGTACACCCGAAATTCTCATTTGTTAGTTAATATATTTGTTAAGGCAAATCAATGCCATACGAGTAGCGTGTGTTTATTGATATATTATCATAGTAACACTCCTCTTGTATTTAGTCAATTTGATTACATCACTCCTTGTTCCTGATTTCTGTCATCAATATAGTCAAACTGCTCTGGTAGATGTGGCTTGTAAGCATCAGCAACAATTCTTTTCCTGCACTGATTTTATTTTATTTTATGTATTTTTTTACTATATCTGCCGATGACATTATTGACACCTAGCTGTCAATTTCCCAAAATGTGTCTGTCAGCTAGCCGTTCTGAATTTAGCCCAATTGCAAAGCTACCAATATATAGAAATTCACTTCCTAAATAATTTATCAGAATTTTCAGGTTTTAAAAATTCTGGATACAGAAGATTTTTTTTTAATTGATTACAGTTAGAAGAACGCAGAGGCTATCACATTACCAACCTGGATTCGTCATCATGGCAGCCATAGTCACATGACATGAGTGATGTGACCACTATTCAACAATGCCACATCGTGATGCAGGGCACTGTCTCAACCCCGGGGACATTGTTAATGCGATGGCATTTACAACTCCTAGCTCAGTGACTTGATCACAGCAGTGCAGTGTCTGCTATTTTTTCTCGGGGACACTCTGTGACACAACATAGTCACAAGTGTAAAAGGTCAATGTCTAATTTTGGAGTTGTATCGATAATAAGAGTACTGTACGTATTGTGCAGTTAAATGCAAATCACAACCAAGAAGGAAATTTGCTAATACAAGAATTTGGAAAAAAGAGTTGAAAACGGTCAAGATTGTTTTCTTGATCTAAATTGTATCAGTGTCTGCTGACTAAGAACACATTTTTGTATGCATCCAACACTCGACACTCACAAAGTCATTTTCAGCTTAATGCCAAGCGTCTCATCGTGCTGGCAACTTCATTTAAGTTCGAAGGTGAACTGAACCCCACTAACTGAGGCTTTGGGGTGGTACCTAGACATCAGGGGGTTTTTTTGTTTGTTTTTTTATTATTATTACCTTTTGCAGGTGGAAAAAAAAGCTCAACATCGCCTAATGTGCAAAAACCAAGACCAATCATCACCAAAATTCATGTGCACTACTTTACTCATGCCCATTTCAACCTCTGAATTGTAACGATTATCGGCCGGTTGTAACTTTTTGCAACCTCAGTTCCAAAGGAATTGAGCTCCTGTGGCCTGAACATGCCACTGTGGGGGGTGGGGAGCACAAGAACATCCCCCACAAACAGCCACACATGCTCTGACTGACACGCGCACGCGCACACACACACAAATCAGAACAGTAAAAGCCTTCTTAGAAACTTGACTTTCTTATTTTGCAACAGAACAATGAATTATGAAATGTTATGTTTGCCATTTGTGAAATGTTGACTCCATGAAATGTCATGAAAATGTTCCATTGCAGTGGCAGATTCTCCACTAAACTTTCATGTGTATGCACGTTTTAACAGTGTAAGCTAGGTAACATTTCATTTGAGGTATTCAATTGTACGTGTTGCATTGGTTGAATTCTGACCTTAGAATCTTAACACACATGGGATCCAGATTCAATCTGATTAGTCTACCAAAAACCTCCCCCAGCTGGTAACTTTCCACTGTGGTCTCACCAGACCCCTGGTGGAGGCCGCCGCCCTCCCAATTTAAAAGCACGCTCCCTGCGTGCTGCTCTCCCTCTTCTCCGCTGCTCTTTGGCTCCCGCTCTCTTCACTGCTCCTTGGCTCCTCTTGGCTCTTTCCTGGTCTCCATCGGCGCGGCTGCCAGACAAAGGGCTAGCCCAGCTAGCTTAACCTCCAGCACACGGCAACGCACAGAAGCCATCGCGTGTAGCGACAGGCGCAGCGAAACACGCTGCTTTTAGTCCCTGCAAAGGCTCAACGGATGGTGCTTTTCCCAAGCACCCTGAGGCCTCCACCAAGAGGGCCTCTCCCCAGCCAGCAGGTTGACCCCGTGACGCTCAGTTGGCCAGCCGGACGACCTGTCTCTCCCTCTCCTGAACTGAACCTTCTCCATTCTATCTTCAAACGGGCTTGGCGAGTCTCCATCCAGGGTCCTGCTTCTGAGACCAACCCCATCTGTAAGTGCAACTTTGCAGGCCTTCGCCCTAGTACAAATTGGTGCAAACTAGGTTGATTGTGGGTCCCATGTTGGTTTAAGAAATCTATCACCTTGGCTAAGACCGCTTCTCTTTTCTTCTTTTTTCTCCTTTGATTATTTTTATTATTTTAGTTCTCGTTTCATTTCCTATCATAGTAGTTAGTTTTGCTTCTTTAAATTCTAAGTAGATTATCCCAACTAGGTTAGAGAATAAACGTGCACAAAACTCAAAACCTGGTTTACTGTGTGTGTGTTTCATCAATTTATAGTGACCTCTAAGCTGAACAAAGAACTCACAAAATTGTAGTAAGGGCACAACCTTCATTTTAATGACTGATTCAACGAGGTTCTCATCTGTTATCCTGATAAACTTATCAAAAAGAGATGTGGTGCTCCGCAGGCAAGCTCAACTTAATTTAAATATTAAGTTTGAGTCTCCTTCAATTAATGAGCCAATTGATTATTAATTTAATAATTAACAATTATTGATTTAATAATTAATTGGACCGATTTCCCTTACAGAATATATCAAAACGATATCCACAATATTTTGGACTTTATGGAGATTAAGCCTTTTCTCGATTGTAAAAATATTGGGATGATCGTTTTTATATTTTTAATGGTTGAAGTGGACATGAGTAGAGATGTGCGTATGAATTTCATTGACAATTGGTCATATTTTTTGGACAATTAGACTCCCTCAGCAGCAAGCCAGGCAGAGAGCTCAGGTGGCAGTGAGCCAACTGGTGGCACAGATAACGGTTTCTGTTTCCGCACATTCAACGCTGTAAAGCCCACATCGTGATCTCCAGGCTAGTTCTTTTTGCCCCGTGACATCTTCATGGTCGTGGCTGGCCAAGAAACAGTGTGGACTTCTAACCTGGCAATAGCCAGATTGATATTTTGATTCACTCGTGGCAGTTCTCCACAATATCAACCTGGGACTGCTCTACGTTGATTTGCTCGGGAAAGGAGGGACTTGCTGTAAAAATCTTTGAGCTGATTGAACGATGCGACATCGCGGCACGTTTGTTTTGACCAATCACCTCCAGCCCTAGGATTTCTGACCTCAGTCAATTCCCACAAAATTGTCAAACTGTCGAACGCACAGCTCTGCTGAATACAATTGCCCCACTTTCATTCGGTATGTGTATGAATGGAAACAAATGGCAATTGCCTTGCTTCTACAACACAAGCCCTCTGTTCTCACCTTGTAGAATATTATTAGCTAAAATTAATCTTGTCACTGGACAGACCTGTGGGTTTAATGGTTGTTTTTGTCAAAAGACGATTATAGGGGCATGATGGTGTTTGCAGTGTACATTTTGTCCTCATTAGGTTTGTTCGTTTACCTGCCGCAGGCTTCCTGGTTTCGTCACAGCTGCGTGTTCCTCCCCAAACACAATGTCGCTCTGTGATTGGTCCGAACCACCGGTGGTTCGGCTCGGTGGAAATCAACGGGCTCGGTAAAAAAATTATTCTGCGGAGTTTGTGAATTCACAAACACCATGAGAATTCATCTTGCAGAGCAAGTTTATTAGCTTCCTGCTCTTGGGACCACAACTGCAGCAGGCACTAGGTCCCCTACATTTTGCTCACTGAGGTAACATGGGAGTGGAGGATGCCATTATGCATTTATGCTCCACAACGTTCTCTCTTTTCTCAATGGTACGAGGAGTTATGCAAAGCTAATGTTTGTTTGCTTCTAACACCATCCAGCCGTAGATTCTCAGCTCGAAACTTGAGAAATTGAGGGTGGAATTGGCTTTCATTACGTGGATTCCCAACTACCTGACAGAGAGGCCACACTATGTGAGGTTAGGGAGTATGCTCTCTGACTCTCTGGTATTGTGCTGAGTAGTACCGAACCCCTGAGCGAACAGTGTTGTCCCTCCCTTTTCCTCTTCATCCTGTAAACTTCTGACTTTGCCTACAAGTTGCCATTATGCCATTATACAAAATTACTCAGATTTTACAACTATGGGGCTTGCGTGAAGGAGAGGGATGAGGAGAAGTCAATGAGGAATGTTTCTGGCTTTCCCCACTGGGGTAGAGAAAATGGTCTTGCGTTGAATAAAGCTAAGCAAAGCGATGGTTGTGGATTTTGGAAGGCAGTGATCCCAGCATCTGCCAGACCAAATTAGAGGTGAGAATATCGTGGTGGTCACCGTTACAAATGTCTGGGTGTCCACCTGGATCACAAACTGGACTAGTCGGAACATGAGAATGCTGTATACAAGAAGGAACAGAGTAGACTCTTATTTCTCAGAACGTTGAAATCTTTTGATGTCTGCAATTAGCTACTGTGATTTATTTATTTTTGCTGTGGTATGCTGGGGGCATGACAGGTTGGGAGGCAAACCGTCTTGACAAGGTGATTAGGAAGTGTGTGTCAGTGTTGGGGAGAAAGCTGGACTCTGTAGAGGAACTGGTCGAGGGCGAAATTAGAAGGATGATGAAGTCCATCCTAAGTAACACCTGCCATCCTCTGTAGCAGCAATATTTTTCTTACAATCTTTGGCCAGCAAGTGAGATCGCTTCCCGCTCTGTGCGACCAACAAGTCATAATGAGCTATGGTGTTCAGGTTGTAGGACTCAAAGAAGAAAGACAAATCCATCAGTAAATCTCTGCTAAATTCCCATCCTTCCCTTCGCTGGCATGGTCTCATCCCAGTGCTTCTTGTATGAGTTATGTTTGGATTGTATGTGTGCGTTTGTTTTATGGACTCTTTATTGGGACTAAAGGCCTCAGTATGGTTCTGCGAGAGGCTCGCGTGGAGGCGTTACGGCGTAGCTCCGCTCGTGCGTTTGCCTTCCGACTTGTGCGCAATACACATCTGCGTCTGCTGGAGTTTCACACCAAGTCCCGCTGTCACTATGGCTGGGACGCCACAGAGTGGCGATTCCTCTGCATTTTATGACGGATTCAGGAAGTTCAATTTAATTCAGTAACATGAAACAAAGCCGGGGGGAGAGTAAGTTCATCACCGTGGCAATTAATTATTGCCAATTTGCACTGGTATCGGCCGTAAACTTGCCAAAACACAACAGCCATGCGCTTAGCGAACACAGTTTGTTTTTTTGTTTTTTAAGTTATTGTTGTTTTCCGCCTCTCGTCCCAGGCACATATCCACATGCACAGCCGTGGTCTCCGAGCAGGAAGTCGATTTGCGCCGCCAGTTGCCTTCACGGAAACTATCTGGGCGGGGGGCGGGGAGAGAGAGAAAAAAAAGAAAAAACGCCATCGAACGGACCAATCAGAAGCGAGCTACGCCCCGCCATCTACGCCGTTCAAGGATTGGCGACGTGTGCACCTCAGCCGGCCACGAGCGACGCGGCACTTAAAATTCATGATCTACGGCGGTCATCAACGCGAGAGCAAACGTGGAGGCATAAATTAGGCTTAACGCCCAATTCACACTGACTGCGGAATGGACGTGGCACGTTTTCCGTACGGCGGCTGTACGGACGCCGCAAGAATTCAAGTCTGCGTTTCAATTCACAACTGCAATGCGGTGAGTCTGCGGTGCGGAACGGATGCGGCGCTGCGGAAGGTTTCCCCAAGCGTTATATTTTTTCCAGACGCCGCATGCGGATTTTCATGAGGCTGAAGAAATTACACGAGCCGGATAGGAAGTCGGGTGTCTTACATCAGAGTAAATCCTGTACACTTCAAAATAAAACATTTTGCGAACTCGTTTTATTGGAAGGGAAGCTCGCTAACTACATAGTCAGACATTTCAGACAAAAATTTAACTCAGAATAAATTAAACATGACAAAATAACACTATTTAAACAAAACGTATTTACCCATGGTATAAAAGCCATGGTGAAAGTCCCAGAATTTTTCACCCTGAGTGTGTAATTTTTGGTGAGTTTTCGTTCATGTGTAACGTCTTCATCATTTGAGGAGAATAATAATAATAATAATAATAATAATAATAATAATAAGAAGAAGAAGAAGAAGAAGAAGAATTCTTTCAGAAACAATAGGGCCTCGCAGCGGCATCACCGCCGCCACTGCTCGGGCCCTAATAAAAATGTATTTTAAGACGAGTTCTAAAAATGGACACATGGGCCCTGCAACATTTAATGGGAGGTGATTCCAAAGAGAGATTACATGTGATGTTTCTTGTTTGCTTTTCTATTCTGTGAATAGCGGCTAATTAGTTCATTGAAAGTCATTTATATTTAAATTAAATATAATAATATTTTTTTTTAGTTTTAATTAAAAACAATGATTACAAATATCAGTAATAATTACAAATATTAGATGAAAAATAGACACATATTAGTATGTAAATACAAACACCAGACAAATAAACACTATTCTATCAAAATATTACACAAAAATACAAATCAGTCAAAAAAAAGTGTCAGACAAAAAAAAACAGAGAAAATATGAGAAACAAAATCAGACAAAAATATGCAATACTATATGCTACAAAAATATTGGCAAAAATACACAAATATTACGCAAAAATATTCACTGAAAAGTAAAAAAAATAATAAACTAATTTCACAAAAACTCCTAAATTGCTTCAACCACTGATTAATAATGTTTTCGTCAGCAGAAAACTTCCTGGTTTTTTTTGTTTTTTTTCGGCGAGTGCCAGGGTCGTTGTAAAGTATCAATTTCTTTCTCGACCCGGAAGTAAAAAAAAAAAAAGAGGAATTGTGGGACATATTGGTGCTAACCAGTGATGTAAACGGCATGGTTAACTTTGACAGTGCCGTTAATGGGGTATATGCCAAGGAAGAGACGGGACTTCCGTGATTTTGCACATGAGTTTGGTTCCGGTCCAGGTTGCGAATGCGCAACCCACATGTCGCAAATTGAACCGGAACCAAAGCTGATGTGCAAAAACAGTCCCACCTCTTCCGTGGCATATACCCCATTAACAGAGTGACTAACCATGTTTTGAAGAACGCACATTTAACGGTCGGTAATTTAATGGCGGGTTAAGAATTTAACAAGCAGTTAGTGGTTAAACAGTGGTTCAAATAACCGAGAATGAAACAACCGTTCCCAGAATGTCATGTTTAGACTAGCGAGGTCACATGTGAGATGCTATTGCCAAGAAATAATTAAGGTTGACTTCCCCTTTAAACAAAAACAAAAAGGCAACAATAATAGTTTTATATATCGTTCCTTCCTTCCGTCCTTCCTTTCTTTCTTTTTCTTTTTTTAAATAAAATTTGCCTTTGAAATACAACACTCTGTACTGTAATCTTTACTTCCCTGAGTTGATACCAATGGCTAATTTAGAGGAAACCCCAAAAAGATACAGTACCTGTATGACATGTGAAATAAGTGAAACATGGAGCAAGCGATGCATCCGCGACGTGACAGAAAACACATCTGAGTGTTCACCATGGATGATGTGACTGCTCAACAACTGGACCATGTTTCATGAACTGAAGTAATATTTGCCTGAAAATCTTGGTCAAAGACCAATTTGTTCATGATGAACGGGGTTGTTTGTGAACCGAGTTTACGCTGTTCTTGCAACTGAATATCAGTCTTGATGATTGAAAAGCCATTTATAGGTGGCATTTAGCTTGGTGCTAAATGTTGCTTCAGCTCAATCTGTCCTTTCTCTTTCCGTTTTTCTTTCACATCTTTCTGTCTCTTTTGCCTCTGATATCTTCCCCCGGCATCTTCTCTGACCTCCTCTGCTCTATCTCGCAGCCTAATTACATCTATTTCCCTTTCCTTTTTCTTCCCTCTCCTCCTTCCTTCACTCCTAATTCCTCTGTGTAAAATGCCCCGTCAGTCTGGTGAAAACGGTGTCTCTTTTAATTGCTCAGATGTGGACATATCTTGTTAGAAAGGGCAGACAAACTATGTTTGGGCCAGCAGTCATTCTCCCCTGTAAGACATTGGAAACAGTTCCCCTAGTTAGCTTTACTTAGATTTCACCACACCACACTATACAAGTCATTACTATTGAAAAAATAATTTCCCCAAATGTCTTTTCATAGATCAGCCAAGCAAGTATGATCACTTGCAACGCTTTATCTAATGAGATCCAACACAGACAGAGCTGTAGCCAACATTTGCATCCTTTCCAAAGACAACAAGGCACAGATTTGATTGACACTTTTTGAGGAGAGTTTGCAGTGGAGTAGAAACAAAAGCAGCTTGTAATACACTTGCAGTGGAAACCTCAGCATTATGTAGTTTTGTTCAACAGCAACTAAAAGTGCACCCTCAGTGATAAACTGTAAAATCACAGCATAAATATTAATAACAACAACAACAACAACAATAATAATTACAAATTATTATTATTATTATTATTATTATTATTATTATTATTATTATTATTATTATCATCATCTCCAATATTAGCACTCATATACAAGCAGTCCATTCCAGACACCGATACTGTTCTATTCTGGCAGGTGTAGCATGGCAGTGCTAATGAAAGGGTTGGGCATGGATAACCTGGAATTGAATGGAACAGAGACTAACATTACGGCTCTCCCAGAATCATTTAGATTTTAAAATGTTGGTGCTAAATGGTGATTCCGAGTTTGCCGCGCAGAAGAAGCATGACGAAAAGAAAATGTGTGTGGCGCCCAGCTCACGCCGCCACCGGAGCTATGGCACGGGTATCGCTTCTCTTCCGGGTCAACCCGCTGCTCCTCCCCACTGAGATGATGTGCTGCTCGGCGAAGGTCGATCGGCGGCATTGCGCAGCTTTGGGGCTATTTCCGCTGGCCGTTCTCCACGGAAGCCGGTGAATGAGCAGTGACAAGTATGTGCGAGTGGCGCGCTACACACCTCATATACGTAAGCAAGAAGTGTATGTACAACCATCAAGCGCACCAGTTACGGACACTCAGCCGAGATCAAAAAGTGAAACAAACCCCCAACAAAAATCATTCTTCTGCTCAGTTGCAACACGCCTTATGAAATATCGTGCAAAGGAGGTTGCATTTCTACGGAGCCCCTAATGTGACATGGTAGAAAATAAAAACAAAAAAACTTTGCGTTTCTCTCGCAAAGATTGAGAGAGCGACGCCACCAAAAGCGACGTGTAAACAAAGCAATGGGAAAATACATGCTCCATCCTAGTTGCTTTGGGAAAGCTTTCCCACTGCTTTGTTTCATGTTTACAAACGTTTCATCCGCGTCGCTTTTGGTCACAGGGAAGATGACCCGGAAGTATTTAAGGAACACCTAAAAACAACTTTCAATCTTCGTGAGAGAACGCAAAGTTTTTTGCGAGGGAACGCAAAGTTTTTTGTTTTCTACCATGTCACCTTAAGGGCTCCATACATTTCAAACTAGGGATCGTTGTCGTCATGTTCACAATATTTAAAAGGAAAACATCTGTTAAAAAAAACTCTGATTACTATTTGTGCAGTTCTAGCACCCTCTAGTGTCTAGTTTATTAGTGCAATATAATTTTCATCAGGGATGTTTTGGCCTTCTATGTTTAAAATTATGCTAATTGTCACATGAAGGGGAACCTAATTTGCTTGTGAAGCGATCAATGTGTACTTGCATTAGCAAGTAAGTGCCTCAATATTGTTATTAGAGATTGTAGGTGGTTTATATGCATTGCTGTTATGTACAAAAGCACAATACTGTGCTTTTTTTAGTATTACCTCTTTTTATTTTTTTCCAATATTGTGATCTTTTTTTAAATATCGCCAACTGCTCCACAATATCGTGACAATTATCGTATCATGACCTTCATATTGTGATAATATCGTATCGTGATGTTAAACATGATAAAACATTTCACAGACGACGGATTCACAGACGACAGTTGATTGTGTGTGCTGTATCTTGGAACGAACCTTGCTCTGCAACATCAATTCTCCCAATAATTGTGTTCACAAACTCCGGAGAATACATCTTGTACTACCAAGCCCGTTGATTTCCACTGGTGTTTCGGAGTAATCACAGAGCGATATTGTGTTTGGGGTGTGATATGCAGCTCTGATGAAACCAGGAAGTGAGGACACTGGTGTAAACAATCAAACTTAACATGGACGAATGTACGCTGCAATTAATTATATTCTTACACAATGACTCACTGTTTTCTTGTTGAATTTTGAACAGCGAGAGGCGCTGTGTGCAATTGTAGCTGGTAAAGATATCCGTGCCCAGCGTTCAACGAGAACGAAATCCGTGGCCTTGATTGGACAAAAGAAACGTGTACAAGATGTCGCATCAACATCATTCAATCAACTTGAAGTATTGTCCAGAATGCCCCGCCTTTCCCGAGCAAATCACCGTGGAGCAGTCCTAGATTGATATTGAGTGAATCACAATATCACTCTGGCTATTGTCAGGTTATCTTGGAACTTCCCGTGCTGCATTCTGCTCAGACCCCTCTGCTACCACACCGTTTTTATTATGCATGCACAGAAGTGCAATCCGGTCAGAATCGGCTAATGCAAATGGCTAGCTGATATTTCAAATCAAATCAAACTTTATTTATATAGCACCTTTCATACATTAAAATGCAACTAGCTTAGCTTGATTTGAAAGATCTCAATCATAACTATGGGGAAAAGCAGTTTTTGTAAAACTTGAAATGAAAAAAATATCCACACTTTAATAATATTAATTGATTATTTAATTTAGAAGTCATTGAGTACTATTTTCCTTCAACAAATGTAGTCACATATGCACCAAAATGTATTCGGAATTCTCTGTGACTTCAGAAGTATTTGGGAGATAACAGTTACTGTGCTTTCAGCCAAATTCATGTCATTATTGTATTGCTTTTAAACCTGTGCATTTGTGCATATCCTCATTCATCTCCATCTCCTCATCAAAGGATGTCCAACTTGCTTTTGAAAAAAAAAAACACTACAAACAAGTTTTGTGCTTAACTTTTTTTTTTTTTTTTTATAATCTTATTCTAAAACAGGAACGACCAACATGGAGCACGTCTGGAACGCAAAACGGAACAAAAAAACAAGCTTTGTTTTCTTCATGTTATTAACAATACGTTCAGTTCAAGTACATAAAAGAAGTATTGAGTTGTGTTTACCAACCTGGGGCCCATTTCACAAAGCAGGCTTAGTGAGAACACTGAGTCAATAAACCCTGAAATGTGGGAAACTGCGTTTTCAGAAAAGGAGGTAACTGAAACCAGAGAAAATGAGGTAACTCCAGCCTTCATAAAAAGAGGTCATTTAAGTTCTCGATCAGTTACCATATAGTAACATGGTCCATGAACCTAACAGGTTTTTCAGAATGAACTTCGAGTTTTTCCCTGTACCCTCCTTCCCTTTCAGCCACACACGTCATTTAATTTCCTCGTTCATTCAGTCCACTGCGGCGAGTTTTTGTGTAAATATAGTCTGGTATAGTCTATCGCGTAGTCCACTTTTGTCACGAGCATGGCACGTCATTTTGACAATGAAGTTGCCACATTATTGCGCAGGAATTAAATATTCATTGTGAGATTGTTATCAGACCACACAGAGATATGCTGGCATTTCCAGACAGTTATCTTTTTGACTGTGGTGTGTTTTACATCACAGTCCATCATCTACTTACACAACTTAATCTGTCCTTACATTTGCAACATTACCAGCCGTAGTGGTGCGCTCATATCACAGCATATATTGTGTGTTGCGCTCCGTTGGAATAATGTTTTTAGATTTCATCTCAAGTTTTTTGTATTTCATCTTAAGTCAAGTGTGCTTCTCCCCCGCAGGATTGCACCTAAATGAAATGAATTAATGAGCTACCATTCAACAGGTTTCCCCTGTAATATTATTCTGATTGCAGGGACTACATTTAAATTTACACATTAACCCGAGCAGCGTTCTCCCACGCCGCCTCTATGGGGAGCTGCTGCGGTGCACTTTTTTCCCTAAAGACATGTTCAAATTCACCATCCATCCATCCATTTTCTTGACCGCTTATTCCTCACAAGGGTCGCGGGGGGTGCTGGCGCCTATCTCAGCTGGCTCTGGGCAGTAGGCGGGGGACACCCTGGACTGGTTGCCAGCCAATCGCAGCTTACAGCACCTGGTATTCCCAGGCGGTCTCCCATCCAAGTACTAAACAGGCCCGACCCTGCTTAGCTTCCGAGATAGGACTAGTTCGGGCGTTCTCAGGGTAGTATGGCCTAAGCCCAAATTCACCATATGATCGCATTAAGATTTCCAGTTGATACTAGGGACGTAACCATAAGCGTGATATCTCGATATAAAAGATTTCCATTTGTGCAGTTCCAGCACCCTCTGGTGGGTAGTTTTTTAGTGCAATTTAATTTTAACAAGGCATGTTTTGGCCCTTATATGTTTAAAATCGACACTAATTGTCAGATGAAGGGAACGTAATATGCCTGTGAAGCAAGTCAATATGTGGAGGAACCCAATGTGTGCGCGAATTGACAACATAACATAATAACATAAAAAACGTAATAATAACGTAACATTGATGTGATGTACAAAAGTACAATTTTTTTTTTCTTAGTATGTGCTCAATTTTTTTTACATTATTGTGACCTTTTTTAAATATCACCAAGATGCCCAAAATATCGTGATAATTATTGTGAGCTTCATATCGTGATAATATCGTATCGTGACATTTGGTTATCGTTAGATCCCTTGTTGATAGGGGTTATTAAAAAAAAAAAAAAAAAGTTCCCCGTTGCCATGGTGACTTGTCAAATCGGGCTACATTGATGCGGTCTTTTTAGTATGGTGGTAACTCCAGGTGAAACTACTCTGTGTTGGTCAAACTCGCTCAAATCAGCTGTCCTGGAACCGCAAACGCAGAGTTTCCTATCTCAGGACATGTCAACTCGCTGTTCCGGGTTAGTCTCTGTGTTTGTTGAACATGCTTTGTAAAATGGACCCCTGTTCTAAACATGAACTGGCCATTGTAGTAGATATTCTGTAGATTCTGTAGATCTAGATATTCTATTCTGTAAATTGTCTCTGGATGTGATATTGTATGTTTAGCAGAATATATATATATATATTAGGGGTGTTAAAAAAATCGATTTGGCGATATATCGCGATACAACATCGCGCGATTCTCGAATCGATTCAATAAAAAAAAATTGATTTTTTTTTTTTTCCACACAAAGGACTAACAATGGATAGCAGCGATAAAACTAGGGTTTATCCATCAGAATTCCATCTAAGTGAGCTCAGAATTGTTCATTCGGTAGGCTTACCGATTCAACGTCTTATCATCATTGCCTTTTTTTTTGTTGTTGTTGTTTTTGTGTGTGTGAATCGATTTTGAAACTTCCATTTTTAATGGAAAAATATTCAACAAAACGTCTGACTTCGGGTTAGGATTCACACCTTGAGCATGGAAGAATGTTATATGAACGGAACATTAAGCCTTAATATTTTATTTTAATGCTGTTCAAACATGAAACAGATTACAACCTCTAAAAGACTGAAATTTCAGATAAATAAATAATACATTTTAATATAAATCTTACACTCTACAAGCTTACTGATTAGTATTTTCTAAATTTGAATGAAAAAAAAATCGCAACAATCGACTTATAAATTCGTATCGGGATTAATCGGTATCGAATCGAATCGTGACCTGTGAATCGTGATACGAATCGAATCGTCAGGTACTAGGCAATTCACACCCCTAAAATATATATATATATATATATATATATATATATATATATATATATATATATATATATATATATATATATATATATACACATATACCAATGAGCATTGTTATATTATCTGTCTTTATGTAATGCTCCACCCTTAATGTTCAGATGTTACACACTGGATTGGTTACCATGAAAATTCAGATGATGTCATTCTCAAATACTTTACAATTATCATGTACACTGGACAGGTAACGAATTGAGGTTTTATTGCATCATATACTAGATATTATAGAACAAAAACACTGTAAAACGTTGTTTTGTGCAGTGAAACCAAGATGAGAAAATCGCAACCCACACGATCCTTTTGTTATTTCTGTCCACCAATGCTTTTCAGTTTTATGCAGGTCATTCTGACTCTGTCTCATTTGTGGAAGCTCCAAGTTGAAAACTATCTGTCCAGGTTTATACATCTATTGGGCATTATTGATGTAGCCACAGAGATACATCATTTATGGCATTACCTCTGAAGTCAGCTGGATCAAAACTTGGGGGTAGTGATGTGGTGCATCTTAAATTCCTCCAGCACCCATTTGTCTGTGTCACTCACTACCGATTGCTTCAATAATCATGATCTCTATGACAGGAATAAGCACCAGGAATTTGCATTATACATATAAATAAATAAATCTCCAAGCCAACAAACAACATTTATGTATGTAGCCTTACAACATGGATGTGGAAGTGCATAAACTAAGCGGGGAAATAGAATATAGCTGATTATAAATGAGCTTTGTAGTTACTGCAGTTATGCTTTAATGATGCTAAAGAGCTCCAGATGTCATGGTTTGGGTTGGGTTTTGTTTTTTGTTGCTTTTGTTGGGGTTCTAGTTTTGAGTTTGTCATGTTCCTACGTTTCTGTTTCTGCTTTCCGGTTTGTCTTCCCTGGTCTGGTCATTGTTAACCTTGTCCACCTGCATGTGTCTTCCCTTCCCAGTGTATCTTCCAATCAGCTTCCCCTGCCACTTGTGTCTTGCCCAGCTGTGTCTAGTCATTGTCAATTAGTGTGTGTATTTAGTCACCTGTTTTCGGTTCAGTTCTTGTTGATTCATTGGCGTCATTTTCCTGCCTGAATTGCTGTCGTTCTCCTGTCCTGTGCTCTGCCCTAGTTTCCCTTGTTCATCTGCTCTGAGTTTATTTGTGTTTTGATCAGTTCCTTATTTGCCTCCTGCTTTTGTTTTATTAATAAAATCCCTCCTTGACTCCTCTGCCCTCGTGCCCTGCTTCGCCTGCATTTGGGCCCTTCACCCCGCCGACACTTGACACCGGCCGTCACATGATTATTCCTAAATATGCCGCTACATTGGTAGGATTTGGTAGGATTGCACACAAAGGACTAACAATGGATAGCAGCGATAAAACTAGGGTTTATCCATCAGAATTCCATCTAAGTGAATTCACATCTTACTTGGATGAAAAGGACATAATGTCATACATGGACAGGTTGGATATTACAGATTCCTATCAGATCATCCACCCCCTCAACTATCGGCGACAGCTGATAGGGAGATTGTTCCAGATCTGCAATGAATTTCGCTCTCTACACTGATGACTGCTTGTGATCATACAAAGACTTGGAAGGTTACAAGCGTGTGCAATCCAGATTTGTTCTTCCCCTTTATGTGTGGTTAATATGCCATCTAAGCTAGCAGCTTCACACAAGTCTTTCACTTTTGTTATTACTAGGTTATGTTAGCATCTGTTGATTCAGCCACCGCTGTTGTTTGTGCCGTAAAAATGATTGTTTATGCTGCTACTGTTGGTCATTTGTTAAATTCAACTGTATAATATCTATAAAACCAGAGCAACAACAACGTTTTTAACAACATAAACGAAAGAGACTATTTCCCCCCAATAATTGCATGTGGCGGGAAGCTAGCTTCACGCAGGTCTTGCTACCACATTGCTACTATAGGTATGTTAGCATCTACTGGTTCAGCTGCCATGTGCCAAGTGCCGGATCACACCTTTCACCATCATTTAGTAATAAGTAACAATACAATCAAGCCACATCTACATGAACAAGTGATCTAGTCATTGATTCATCTGCTATGAAGTAATCACTGTACAGCCGATAACCACCACCATTAGAAGGATCTCATGTCTCTGTATTGTTCTTGGCCCTTTTTATGGCTGCTAAGATGCATTGGTTTCAGTTTTGGTAGCCTGTAGAATGATCGCCCCTTCTTTTGCCCTCTGCTCTTGTGGCACACTGGTGCACAACAGCGGTCTACCATTGCAAAAGTGTGCATTACCGGCAATTATCGACCAATTTGATTTCATATAGATAAACCAGATAGTAAAGAAATTTGCCGAAAATTATCAGCAGTTATCGACCAATTTGATTTCATACAGATAAACCAGATAATAGAAATTTTGACAAAAATTATCGCCAATTATCGACTGATTTGACTTCATACAAATAAACCAGATAAAGAAATTTGCTGAAAATTATCGGCAATTATCGACCGATTTAATTTCATACAGATAAATCAGATAATAAAGAAATCCGGCAATAATAATAGACATCTCACGTTGTCACGTCTGTCGTGGTTGTGGCTCATATCAATAAAATTCAGCTTTATGGTGTTTTGCATATATATTGAAGCATTGCGTAAATTTTACACAATGTTTCAATGTAGACTTATACTAGTACTCCAAAGTATATTTGTATTCAAGTAAATTTTGCAAACAATTATTGGCTTACTTATCGGTTATCGACATCGGCACTTTCTAAACGATTGGTTTATCAGTATCCCTAGTTTTATTTTAAACTAAGTAT
Organism: Festucalex cinctus; assembly: GCF_051991245.1. NCBI lineage: Eukaryota > Metazoa > Chordata > Actinopteri > Syngnathiformes > Syngnathidae > Festucalex > Festucalex cinctus. Next base: position 23,440,566 of record NC_135416.1, on the reverse strand, counting down.
GAAGTATACATTGCGGGTATATTGTGTAATAATTCAGACATAAAAGACAGAAGTCAATGACGGGACGTCGTCTATCATTGATTTCTCCACGAAATGCGGATGTTGAAGAGAAATGTTTTAATTTTTCCAAACAATTACAGTATCTATCCTCACTGCTCAGTTGATCTCCTCCAATCCTTGATGGCATATCCGGCGAAACGAGATGTATGAATGTAAGGAGAGAATCAAAGACCCAAAAGTAAAGTTAAAGAAAAAAAGTTCAGCATTTTTGGTCAGATTGTTCCTTTGTTCCTTCGTTTTTGCTATTCTCCTTGCTGGATATTTATATTTTTTATGTGCATAATTGCTACTGCTCTTAGTTTTGGTGTCCTCCTGGCAACCTTCCTTGCTCCACTCCTTCTTCTCTCCAATCATGGTGCTTTAGCTTTCTGTTTGGTTGGGGGTTTTTTTTCAGTATTTTACAGACTTTCCCTACTCTAGCATTTTTTGTTGTTGTGTTTACTCCTTCCCACCCTACGTGTCAGTAATGCTTTGAGAGAGACAGAGAGTGCATGTGTATGCGATTCTTTTTTATGTTGCTCTGTTCTAAATAAAGACTTTGTTGAATTATTCTTACAATATTCTCTATCTTCTTTGGGTCTAAACTGTCATAAATCTTTTTACAAAAGGCCAAAAGGGTTTAGGGGCTTCATCCCTGGCCTTTCTTCTTTAATAAGACAAGAAGGATGCCAATTATGAGCCCTTTGTTGTGGACCCAACTCCCAGGCCTGCCTTTTAAATTGGATGCTTGAGCTGTCAGTGAGTACAGAATGCAGACCCAGTCGTGCACATCAGCGAGTTTCATAGAAAGGAAGATGCTTTTGCAGGCACATAGCAAGCTGCTTTCATTTGGTAGCCAAGAGCAGAATGTTGATTCATCATCAATTTCCAGCGTCAGGGGCTCTGAGAGCCAGCTGTATTGTTGCAAGAGGAGAACAGGTAATATATACTTGTGCTAATGGCATAAACGGTAGACACGGATAAAGTACAGAGAAAAGGTGACAGTTCTCATTTATCACAGTACAAGTGATTTACTGGAGATGACTATCAATCAATCTTTGAATTTGTATGATAACCTGTGTCAAAAAGTGTACAACTGTATGCGACTTGGAAAGGCATACTTGAGAATTTACAATAGTGAGTTTGAAATCATGTAGATAAATATAAAAACTGCATGTGTGCCATCACATTGTCTATTTCACCTAATATTTCACTTTACAGTATTGTACTTTTTTTCTCCACGATTTTAGGCCCAATTTGAAAATGTCTCTTTAGAAACTATGAATGACATTCAAAAGATTTAGAGTGAATGTTTGAATCAATGTCTGTTTACCAGATTCTAACATTAGAATAATTGTGTGAACTCATTTGTTGACTATTTAAAACTTAGTTCCTTCCATTACTATAATATTGTATGTACTATTTTGCTGTTTCAATACAGTATAAGTATAAAGGCAGTAATCAAGAAAGCCGTAAAGGCAGTAATCAAGAAAGCCGTTGAGAGGTTTAGAATTGGGAGAAAAGCAAGCAAAGTCAGCAAAACGTAAATAGATTGGAACCTCGGTTCACAAACTTAATTTGTTCTGCGACCCTGTTCTGCACCAAAGCATTGTTTCCTATTAAAATTAATGAAAATAGACAAAGCATTCCAGCTTCAGATCCAAGTCAAAGGAGCGGAAAGCGGGGCTGAGCAAAGTGCCACCCACCGAGTTGCCATATTCTTGCTTTCCCTGCCCAGCTCCACCAGCAAGAGCTCATCAGCAAGCCACCGGAACTCCCAACACTTTCCAGGGCTTCCTAATGACACATTTGCTTTCATGTTCAATTTTCTTGGAAGCCATACTGAGTGCTAATTCACAGCAAAAAAAACGTATGTGAAATATGAGACGCGGCAAGCCAATTACGTTTGCGCTGTGTGAGAGAAAGCACAAAAGTGAACGTTCTGCGTGGACGCTGTGACTGTTTGAGAATTGAAGCACAGTTCATGAGCTGGAGAAATATTGTTCAGTTTCTCAAACCTTTTACTCCGGCTGTGGTTTAAGGTGATTAGGCAAGAGGACTGGACTGAGGCTATGATCAACAATGCTCGTGTTTGCAGCTCAAACTTACACTTCATTTCAGGTAAGATTTAACTATCAGCTTCAGCCTGGACAATGATATGGGCTAGACTTAGTTGTGATTGAAATTACTTAAGTTAGTGATTATTTGTGAGATTATTTTTACATGCACGGATTTACAAAAAATCCGTGTTTACATTCTACATGCGCGAATGCTAACTGCTAGCTAACCAAACGTTAGCTGTATGTTTCAGTTTTGTCGAGGCGAAAGCCCCCACAATGGTTCCGATAACTTCTTGTAAAATTTTGTAGGAGAGGTACATGCCTCGTATATCCTCGTCTTCTGTCCCCGTCGTTGACTTGGTAGCACTTGCGACCGCACGACACAAAAGTCCTCGCTCAAGTTGTTATATTCCAAATTTTGAACATGTCCATTTAAGACGTAGTTAGTTGTAGGCATGTAATGATTTATAGGCCTTCAATTTATCTTTAGTATAAACGCTCAGTTTTTCGATAAGATTTAAATATCCGGCCATTGCACGGTGTGTAGTCCCGTTAAATCATCAATCCAGTGCGTGAGTGCGTAGGGGTCAGTAAATATCGGCCCATCAGTCAGAGTAAACTTTTTAAAGTAACATTCACGGTCGTGGGGAGTCAGTTTACTCACATATTAACTCAAATGGCCGTTTTCCTCGTCCATTCCGATGTGAACTTTCTGTGAAAATACGCTGACCGGTGTTAGAACCACACGCCACTGAGGTGTTTTTGCCTCCAGCTAAGCCCCGCCCATGAAATTGTCATATTGTTTACAAACTTTGAAGGGATCTATACAAGTTTTGTTCTTTGTTTTTTTACAATATATTTTATATCAGTAAATAAATACGAAGTAGGCGAGTGAATAAAGAGATAAATAAATGCATAAATAAGTGGACTAAACATCAAACTCATACACACCACAAAACACCAGGAACAAGTGTCATGGTGCAGCAAAAGCCAAAGAATACAGATGTGTTTTAAGACGTGTTTTAAAAGAGGATAAAGAAGATCGTTCCAAAGGGAGCGATCGGCAACAGCAAAAGCTCGATCTCCTCTAAGCCTCCGCTTAGCTCTCGGTACCTCCAATTGTGTCTGGTCTGCTGACCTGAGGCACCGGGCAGGTGAGTAGGGGTGCAAGAGCTCAGCGAGATAAGGTGGGGCAAGACCATTGAGAGATTTGACAACAAATAGAAGAATCTTAAAGAGGATTCTAAATTTCACCGGCAGCCAGTGAAGAGAGGCCAGGATAGGGGTTATGTGTTCCCTCTTCCGGGCACCAGTAAGGAGACGAGCAGCAACATTTTGGACAAGCTGGAGATGTTGCAGGGAGGACTGGCTGATTCCAAAATAAAGTGCATTACAGTAATCCAGCCGAGATGTAACAAAGGCATGGATGACCATTTCTAAGTGCTGCTGAGATAGGAGATTTTTTAACTTAGCCAGCTACCTAAGATGAAAAAAAAAAATGGATTTGACAACAGCGGCAATTTGCCGGTCCAGTTTAAAGTCACTGTCCATCTTGAAACCCAGGTTTGAGGCTGTTGGCTTCAGATATTGTGCCAGAGGACCCAAGTCGGCAGGATTAGAAGTTAATTAGTTAATTAATTAGCAGTAAAATGCTGGCACCTGGCGGCTGTGGCTTAGGATGTAGAGTAATAGGAAGGTTGGCTGTTCGATCCCTGCTCTCTCCCCAAAAGTCATGAGACCAAAAACCGTTATCTTTGGTCTCTTGGAGATAAGCAAACAGTAGGAGGGGCATAGCTCAGGTGGTATTGTGGCAGCCTCCCAAGCTGAAGGTCATGAGTTCATTTCTCAACCCTTGAGTGACTTTTATTATTATTATTATTATTATTATTATTATTATTATTATTATTGTGGGAATGCTAAAAGCATCCCACATATGTTATTTGTTTTTTTTGTTATGTTTCAGTTCAGTGGGGTTGGGGTTTTGTTTAGTTTTGAGTGTTTATGTCTGTTGTCCGGTTTTGTCTCCCCTAGTATGTTGTCTGGTTTTGTCTCCCCTAGTCTCGTTATCGTTAACCTGGTCCACCTGGTTGTCTTCCCTCCCTGTTTGTGTTGACCTAATTAGTGCCTTCTGCCTGCTGTGTCTTCCAGGTGTGTCCTGTTAGTGTCTCATTAGTGTTGGTATAAGGGAGTGGTGTTTGTTTCACGCAGGTGTGGGAGCATTGTTGTATTGTTGTACAGCACCTTGTCTTGTCCTGTGTTACTATTAGTCAGGTTAGTTAAGTCTGGTTAAGCTTTCTCCATGTCTGTTCAAGTTTTCCACGTCTGTTCAAGTTCTCCGTGTCTGGTCAGATTCGCCACGTCAACTCATTCTCCACTCCACCTCAAGAGTCTTCACATCAACTCAAGCCTTCACGTCACGCCACAACCCGTCTTCACGTCACGCCCGGTCTTCACGCCATACCCAGTCAAGTCCACGCCATACCAAGTCATTCCACGTTCCTGCCAGTCAATAAAGTTATTTTGTTTATTCATGTTTCTCCGCCATTGGGTCCATCCACATCCGTATCATAACATTTTTATTCTCCTCACTTTTTTGCCGAGAAACAACTCCCACATAATACTTCCGATTTACACCATTCAAATTTCAACGTGCTTCAAAAATTCACTCCTTCCGGGCTATATATCGTCTGGTCCCACATTACAGTACTTGCACAATTTAACATGAAAGATGAACTTGTCCCCATTCATTTTCAATGGGACTGACATTGAACTTTTTCTAAGTCCCACTTGCCACACCCACTTCCATACATACAACTGCTCAACATTACCCACTCTCTGATACTGCTCAGTGGCACACTTGGTTAAGTGCATTGTCCAGTAATCAGGAAATCCCGGGTTCGAATCCCACCTCCGACTTTACATTGCAAATATATCCATGACAATTATGCTTAGTGGTATAAATGTATAAAAATGACCATCATATCAGAAGATGCATTACAATTTAACTGAAATTATTAAATGCACGTTGGCTTTCAACATATGGCTGTTTTTAAAATACATACGCGGTTAGCCGTAAATTTGAACAAGGCACGTTAGCTCAGTCCTTAGAGCAATTGCTCCCCCTACGGAAAACCAGGTTTCAAACCCTGTTTGGACCACGTTTTAGTACATTCAATGGTTTGATACCAACTGACTATCAGATCAGGAAATTGATCATAATTTCTCTGAAATGATTAAATCCCACCTTAGACATATTGCAATTCAATATGTATTTTTATTCATTTATGTTTCTATGTTTCAACTACAATTTCAACTTTGTAGGCTACTATTTTCACATAATTTATCTTTTCAATTTACTTCATAACCATTCAGCTATTAGCATTCAGCTTTCAGCATTCCCACACAATTTCTCCATGCACTTACCCCGGGTTTACACCGGTTGCAGTGCGGCTGCGGTGCGGTGCGTCTTGACTGCGTGCTCCGGACGCGTCAATTTTTTGGCCAATCCACACCGCTGCTGCGGTCCGGCAGCTCCGTCGCCAACCACTTCCCGCCGTGTCTCGCGTGACCGTGCGCTATCATGTGGCATTAAAAGCAACGACAAACACACAGAAAGTCTGTGCTCAACAGAGAAGCAGAAAGAAAGGTGGACTTTTATTATTTTGTGGCTTTCTACCTCCATTATAAACCTCTCCTCGTCCATGTTCGCTGGTGTCTAAACCGTGAATGAGCACCTCGCACGTTAACTCCAGGCCCGTCTACGCCCACATCACGTTTTGCTAACATGCTTGAGAAATAGGAGCTGGCGAGTGTTTTATCTTGGAAGGTAACCGGAAATTTATTTTGAAACTGCGTCGGTCTTCCTGTCCCGCTCGATGTGTTTTGTGCTAGCTTGCCATTTGCCGGAGGCCTACCGCTGCGGCGTCCGGCAAAAATAGAAAATAGGCTATCCTTGCGGAAGGGCTGCGGCACGCCGCAGCTGAGACGCAGTCGACACGCAACGCACCTGCAAGCGGTGTAAACTGCACCATTCGAATGAATGGAATCTAATTGCTTGCGTCGCCGGAACGCACCGCAACCGCAACTGGTGTAAACCCGGGGTTAGTCTATTTATTTATTTATTTATTTATACTCTCTTCCTAGTGTAAATCTTAGCCTACTATAAAACTGAGTCTATTTGGTCCCTCTCTAGTCAATTTACAGAATTTACTGTGCATCAATAATCATTTTATAATTGAATCGTAGCTCCTGAATCGGAATCGTGATGCGTCGAAAAGATTGTGTGATAGTGTGAAGTATAGTATATTAGGAATGAAATAAGTCAGAGGGAAAATAATCCATAAAGGTTCTGTATCAGTAGTTGGGATGCATTTTCTCCAACCACTTCATTGTTTAGTTGCTCAATTTCATGTTCACCAATTGCATTGGCCTTGTCCACAAAAAACTCTGCACTCAAAACTCAATTTTGCCAAAGTATGAGATGTTCATTCCACATTTATGTAGTCATATCCGAGATGTTACATTTAAACAGGTAACTTTCTGGCCTATGGGAAGATTGAGGTTGAAGATTGATGCAAGCACATGCAATAAATCTCTTCCTCCCTTACACCTTCAAAATCCTCCCACTGCATCTCGGCAGTATCCGTGTATTAAAAGCAATCAGGTGTAAACATCGTTTGATAGACTTGTGGGAGTGTGAATGAAGCTGCCCTGTTGTTCAGTATGTAAAGAGCAAATGTATTTGAGCTTGTGTCATAATTGCTACAGTAATCTAGTTGACAAAACAGAAATTGCTGAGTTAACCACCCAAATATCCAGACAGAGTCTTTGACCTTTTTGACCATCAGCGCATTGCAAGCAGCATGCCAAGTTAAATGGCAAAATGTTGTGTGCATCCTAACTCCTTATCGTCTGTTATTTCAGCGTTGTCAAGCACAAGAGGTATGGATTCACATTTAAGTTTACTTTGTTACATTTAGAGCTTTTAGAGCTTTTAATGGAAATTATTATTTAATGGTCTGTCAGGTAAAAATTTCAATAGGATGGTGATTTCAGAGGTATAGTTTATCATGAACAAAATTGAATAACAAGCATAAAAATAAGGTCTCGATATTGCCTATTCATTATTGCATTTCCAGTATCATTAGCTAACTCAGAGCATTTTCAATTTTACTTTGTGTAAAAGCATATTCAAATTGGAACTACTGATTCAGACAGTGAGAAGCCCTTAATACCGTGGCATGACTATCCCACCTCTCAAGGGGAAGATGATAAAGTGTATAATGTATCACAGAGAATAATAACTATTTCTCCCTCACGAGAGTTTAAGAGGTGAACTATTTAGCCTCAGAGAATTCTTTTCAGAAGGATTTCATATGCATGACAACATAGAACTGCATGTACATTCATGCTGAAGATGTCCTCTAAAACTACAAACACTTTTCTTTTGGTTTTGCTTAACTTCAGCCCATGACAATTTCGCCATTCAGTGGGACCATCAAGTTTGAGACAAAAACGGGTTAAATATGGCCTTGTAATTTTTATTGCTTTAAAAAAAAATAAAAAATAAATAGATAAGTAGAATGTAGATAAGTAGAATTATCTCAGCCTAAGTCAGTACTTCTCAAATAGTGGGGCGGGCCCCCCCAGGGGGGCGTGAGGCTTCGTCAAGGGGGGCGCGTTTGACCTCGGGGTACGTGCTTTTATTTATTTATTTATTTTACTGTCTTAGAATAAAGTGCAATTGCACCTCCACTACATTAGGGGGCAGTGGCGCTCTCATTGGCAGAGTGTGCGCAGGGAGCATTTGCTCGGTGGTGTAGGGGTTTTGTTTGCACTGAGCATACGCGCTTTGCACACAGCACTGAGTATGAAGTTTAGCAGACCCTCAAGTGACACCATGAAAAAATATGTAACAGGAATGAGAAGACAGGCGGAGAGAGACTGAGATAAAGAGACAAACGAAAGTCGCCCGAAAAGGAAAATAATTGAGAAGCACTGGGCTAAGTGAACTGGGTTTTGGACTTTCTAACTCGCCGCTCACAGTTTCTGTGAGTGAATCTTTAGAACGAGTCTTAAAAATGTACTGATTCTAATGGTTCAGTACACTTGAAAGATATGCTAGATATGCAGTCTTACTTTTGATGGCTAGGACATTGTAGCATTTGACTAGCCTGCAAAATGGCTAAGATTTGTGCAAGAGAAAGACAAGCAAAAGCAGCAAATGATGAGGAGTAATGTATGCATTGAGACAGATGAAAATCATAGCACTCATTAGGACCTTTTTTTTTTTTTTTTTAAATACTAAAAAAAAAAAAAAAAAAGCTTCATTTTGTCCTAGATGCTCAAGCTGTATTAATGAACAATTGTTGAACAACCACTCGACAACTAAAATACAAAGGAATGGCTATTTTTAAAATCAGCTGTCCCTTGTTCTATTATTTATTGCTTCACAGCGTGTCTTCTCTCATTGAACAAGACACAGTGCATCTATCATTGAACTTCTGATCAAAACATGATAGATATGCTGGGGTTAAATATTAGAATCGTCAAAGTAATCTAAGCCAATTAGTCAACTTCTCAATAAACCATCAAAAGCCTTGATCACAAAATAGTGTCACAAAATTAGACATTATATACTGTACTACAAGTTCAACACAATTGACTTCTATGTATGACTTGTACAGCACATATACAAAAAGGTGGAAATATTTTTTAAATGAATGCTGGTTTGACAAAGTTGATTTTTCGGGCCACTTTGTCGCTGGGCAAAAACTACTTAAGCAGTCGTCAAGAGCTGGCACAAATTGCGTCTTAAGCCCAATTCACACTGGCTGCGGAACGGACGCGGTATGTTTACGGTACGGAAAACGCACGGACCGCAATTCACACCGACTGCGTTGCGACTGCGGTCCGTCCTGGAAATCTGCTCCCACGAGACCACAAGATCACGGGGGTTCACGCTGGAGAGTTGAGTTCACGCGATAACAACCGTGTATATCAAGCACTGGTAAACAATAGCCACGACTGTCTGTCGTCACATCGATACGCTTTTTGGACATTCTATCTCGAACTTTGGCTCTTTTCTACCATGGGTAAGTACGTTTTGTGTTTAGTGTTATTTTTTCATGTTTAATTGATTTGGAGCCGTTGTTTTTACTTTTAAATGCCCGACTTCCACGCTATGTAGTTAGCTAGCTTCCCAAAACAAATCACTAATCTTTTGATCCATCTCTATTAAATACCCAGATAGCAAAAGATGTTTATTCAACGTTGAATTAGGGTTAAAATGGATGATTTTTGGTTACGGTTGAAGATTGATTGGTCAATCAACATTGATTCAACAGCATTATGTTAACATTGAAGTTTGTGTTTAAAAGATAACATTGAATCAACGTTGTATTTTGGTTGAATTAAAACGTTTGAAAGGTCAATGTTTAATTAACGTTGAATCTATGTTTGCCCTTCTTGTTTTTTTTTTCCCTTCAGCTGAGAAATTGACTAGGAGAGGGGGAGGGGAAGTATTTTGGGGACAGGTTGGTGGGTGGGGGGTGTTAGAGTCTTTAAACATTTATAATAAATATAAAACATAAAGCTAACTACTTTGCGGATTTCATTTATTGCGGGTATTTTTTGGTACCTAACCCCAGCGGAAAACGAGGGAACACTGTATTTGCAAAACTTGTAAATTATTTGAATGTACTCGAAACACCTGGCATTTCCACCAAATAAACTGTACACGTTAGAGTTTCTAGTTTGTGCATTTCAGCCCAGTCATCAAAAATATGTGCCCACATCCGGCATAAGTCCGGCACAGGTGGCATTCAGTCGACACTGGCATAAGGCATGTGGGCCGAACATGGCCCAGGAGCAGCAAAGGTGGCACTGGCTTGACTCTGGCAAACAGGATGTGGGCCAGTTGCTGTGTGACGCATCTGGCCCAGCTATCAATTTACAACTCTGGGCCACATATGTATTGCCAGTCTTGTCCCACTCTTAAATGCAGTTTCAGATTTATTTATTTTTTCTACACACATTTTTTTACACATACTTATTTGCATAACAGATGTTAAGAAGAATTTTAATACATCATCACACAGACATTTCAATATGTTTCTGGTCAAACAATCAAAGTTTGTGTGTGAATTCTGTGAACGAACTTTCATGAAGCTTCCAGAGAGAAGTTCTTCGAACGTGCGTTCACCATTTCTTTGTAGCGATTCAAGGGTAAGTATTTAATTTTCCTATGTTTTACATTTGATATTTTATGGCTTCATATTGACACAACTACTGAATTGACTTCACAGACATTGGTGTGTGCGTGCGTGCGTGTGTGGTTATCTAAATTTTCCCGTTAATAGTTTCAATGCCATAATATTTAGTTAGGTGAACTCACTGGCTGATCAGAGAAAATCTCATTTTATCTGACCAGTTTTGTTTCAACCTGCAACGCATAAACTTTAAGTCTAACAATTCTAAAATAAAAACAACTATGAATATTCATATGAAAGAGATAATTATTTACATTTAGTGGAAATCTGATTCAGAGGTAAAGCTTTTAGGGGGCAATATTGTAATGAAGCTATTTTATTGAGACGCAACTCTGCGAGTATAATCATATAAAAAGGTACCAAATTATCACTAGCACCAAATATTACATTGTTCTGGGATAATATTCAGCTTGTATTGTAAAATATGCAGAGCTTGAATTATGTATTTTTTATAGTGCTGTGTGATATGTACATTGTGTGCATAATATTATATTAAAAAAATACAAAAGAGGAATGACTTATGCGTTACACACATTTCCCAGGTTATGTTTTAAAAATCTATTATATATCTCATACAATTTTAATTTCATCGAGTTGATTTAAATATCTACTGTACTTTCTAACGTTATTGGATCGCTGTTCCACAGTACGCCACTAGATGGCGGGACATGCTACTAACCAGACTGACACACACAGTCATACACAGCGTAGAAGAAGAAGAATTTCAAATTGCCGACAGCCGTGCTAAGAGCGGGAATCCAAACGTCGACGTTCTGTGTTTCAGGTCGGTAAAAGTTACATTAAATAAAACAAATATGTATCACCATGTCCATTGTCAGTTGGGTCGCTAAGCATATTGGTCTTTAGAGGTGGTTTTAGTGAAGAAATTGTTTCGAATGATCCTAAACGTTGAAGCTAAGTTGCTAATTCCGACGGCCTCTTAACAATGAGAGTTACTACAAGCCTATCTGTGTGCTATGTTGCTGATATGCTAGTAAGCTAACGAACTACACTGAAGCGCTACAGGAGCGTTTACATGAAGAATGTATCTTTTTTCAGTCGTTTTTAACAGGCTGGTTTAACAGTTGAAGATAGAACATTGAATAGCGTTTTCTTTTAGGTTTAGTTTTTAAAGTAAATTAAGTCCACTTGTATAGTAATGTAAGGTTTATCTGTAATTTGTTTAACTTCTGTATATAACTTAATTCATCACGAAATCTAGTCGAATCATGCTTCAGGATATTTATTTGTTGAGGGAAGTAAAAGTATTTTTTTAGTAATTACTAATTATTGAGCCTATAATGAACACATTTTTTTCACACTGTAATAAAACAAAGGTGTAAATGTTGTACTTTGTTGCTTTTAATATCATTTGTTGTCTGTTGATGTACAGGTTACTTGTGCTGTTTTGACGAGTCACATGGCGTACAGGTGGTGCCAGCGTCTTCGAAACCAGATGGCTAATTAGTAATTTACTACTTATTCAAACTAAGAAGGCATGTTGTACCTTGGCCAGAGCTTGGTGAACCTCTTTGGTAAGTAAACAAGTGAACAAACACTCAAAATATTCATTTCTAAGAATCTGAAGAAAGCTTAGGTGAACTACCTTTCACCACATCCAAATGTTGAAATTAGTGACAGAGAATATAACTTGGCACAGGTTTAATGGGGAAGGAGAACATGCAGAGGTCTGTCTTACCTATAAGGAGGAAGAGGGCAAAGTGCAAATTTTTTTAAGGTAATGTTGGTATGTTTTCAGAATTCATAATATAAGATAACATAATAATTAATAGAATATCGGTTGTGCTCAGGTTTCAGGCTCTGAGTGTTTCTTCAAAATGTTCTGTCCACAAAATCCATTCTGAGGAGTAGCGCAAGACAGGTAAATGATTCTGCGCACTGTACTACATGATTGTGATGATATTATTGCGGTAACACATTGCTGACTTGTACAGTAAGTTTGAAACTTACATGCTGTGTTGTTGATATTGTTTAGGTGCACAACTCACTTTTTCAAGACTACAAACACAATTACAGCTCTACAACAGGTACCTAGACCCATTGTTAATTTAAGTTGTGAGTAATAATAACTACTATGATTATGAAAGAACACAATCACATTGTGAAAAAAAATGTTGAACAGGGTCTTCTGTTTGTTTCAGGCAACCCTTTTTGCGGTGCTTGGGGACCAACCGGAAGAAAGGGAAATACTGTATTCGTAGTTGGTAAGTTTTTCAAAGGTCACTGTTGTAGAACCAAATCATCATAAATCTTAGCACACTTTTTTTATTTTATTTTAATTTTTTTTACCAATTTGTAAGGCATAATTATGGAGGACCAAAACTGCCAAAATTCAAAATAAATAAATGACTAAATAAATAAATAAATAAATTACTAAAAGTGAAAGTAAAAACGGATGAAAAATATACAATTCAAAAATGAAATATAAATGTATTATTTTTATTTTCAGTTTTAGTCATTTAGTTATTTAGTTAGTCATCTGGGGGGTGGAGAGGGGGTGATGTATATGAATATTGCAAAATTTAGTAAAGGTTATGTAATTTACTTAAAAGTAAAATCTTCAGGCATCGGGAGAATTCTATCAACAAAAGTTGAGTGCAAAAATTAAATTAATAATAATAATAATGTCGTCTCTCATAGATTAATCACCTGGCTGTCGTTGAAGGCACCAATTCGGACAACCTAATCAGACGGATGATGGCAACTGTGATGACAAATGCCCTGGGCTGTTAAATGAATACAACTGGGCAGGGAAGCAAGACAAGTGTTGCATTGGCAAGAAGGCATTCAAGGAGACAGTGATGCAAGACTGTATGTTTGGTGAGTTATCGCCTATGTAAACTACTTATTACAAGACAGAGTTGTTTTTGAGCAGAATGTTCTGAGCTGCTTTCTTTTGTTGTGTAAAATCACTCCACCTGGGGTATGGAGTCAGAATCCTTCCAATACCCGAAACCTCGTAATAAGGGTTTGACTCTCCGAAAACATTTTTGTATAACTGAAAAATTGTTTTGAATTGTCCAAAAATATTTTTGAATGACTGAAAATTCCCAGAAAAAGCTTTAAAAAAAAAAAAACACTAAGAAAAGACACATTTTAAAAGTGCGGCTCCACATAGACATTATTTATCTATTAATTAGAGAATGGTCAATTCCGAAATCAATGAAAAAAAAAAAAAACATCATTGATACTTCACAAAAACAGCAATTAGTATATGTATCTTTGTCTTTTCATTAATATATTGCAGTCAAGATGGACTCCATCAGGCCAGGGCTCTACACTAACTTTTCCACTACTAGCACTGGTGCGAGTAACATTTTTGGTTGCTCGCACAGCACAGGATTTAGTCGCACCATTATTTGTGGAGGTGCAGCATGACCTGGCTTAGGCATACGCAACTCGATATATTTGCAAAATATTTTATTGGAACACGAGGTTTGCCTGCAACAGCAGTGGCTATCAAAACAAGTCAATCATTTCTAATAAATTATGTCAACATTATTTTCTTTAGCTCAGTAAAAATCAGTATTTTTTTTTTTCTTCACCGCTACTCCCCTTACCTTTTCATCTTTATGCTGTCCTCGCTCCGAAGCTTCTAAATTTCACCAGCTAGACAGCGAGTTAACGACGTTCCAAATAACCAGACTTCATTTTCCTTTTGTGCTATTAATTTGAACAATGGCCTCTGACCATTACCCTCTTTAAGTCGTAGTAAAACTAGAAAATAAAATAAACAATGTACCTAACTATACACGACACACTTTCATGCTAGTAGCTAGTTACATTGCACATTCAACATTCTGTAATTGTCCTAATTAACTCATTCACTCCCAAAAACGTATACGTTTTTTAGGTTTTTGTTTGCTAGAGTTTTTGTATGAAGGCTTTGATGCAGTTTCTGACCTGAAGTGGAAGCTTAAAGCGATAGTAGTTATTACAAAAAAAAAAAAAAAAGTGTGCTTCATCTGTTTCATGAATGAAACTTTTTTTTGTAATAACTACCATCGCTTTAAGCTTCCACTTCAGGTCAGAAACTGCATCAAAGCCTTCATACAAAAACTCTAGCAAACAAAAACCTAAAAAACGTATAAATACGTCTTTGGGAGTGAATGAGTTAACTAAAATAAATCTACAGTGGTTTTTATATTGACATCGCATGTATTTACCAACATTGTCAAATTCAACAAAAAAGTGTTACTTAATACTTACTGATAGTTACTGTAACAACAGAACAGCTTTTTTTCTAAAACAATAAATTGTATTGGATACTAACTCTCTTCTCTTTTGTAATCTTGTCTTTCAGTTGCTGCTCGACAGCTTGACCGTACACTGACTCAGCAGGACTTTGGTGTTACTGTCAAGCATTGGCTGCGTTTTGCTCATGAGCGTAACAGTGGCATCCCAAGCAATGCTAGTGCCTTGGACGCAACTGCGAACGCAAGTCAAAATTTAGTGTGTCTTTTTATGGACTGACGTACAGTCAAAGTGAAATGGTTACCGCTTTATACACTGATGTTCCTACAGTTCATTTCATGTTTATTTCATTCCTTTGTCAAGAAAAAGAATAATACAATAAAAACAAACATTATTTGAGGCAGAAGCCAAACGGGTGTTATTTTCTTTGCCTCCATTCTCCCCAGAATTCAGTTACAAAGTACTGTGTTTTGATTTCTAATAAATGTTTGAATATTAAACATATTTTCTGTCCTAAGATTTTCATACATACGGGGAAGTATGGTTAAGGAAATCAACAAGCTAATAATACATCCAAGTAAGTTGTAAGACATCTGCAGAAACACTAGGTGAAAAACATACGGTAACTTTTTTTTTTCTAGTGGACTAACCCAATATTTTTTGTTAGTTTAAAAAAGTAGTTCTATATTAATGTGCATGATAATAGTAATAATAATAATGTACATTTAGATGTAAATTCCAATGTAAATGATGATTAACTTAAAACATTTATTCCTCACATTAATTCACTATAAAAATGCATGTAGGTTCTGATTTAGATGATAGTTGAAACGACATTGATATTGTGTGATATATGGTTACAAAGCAAACGTTGACTCAACATTTTATCAACCTTGCACTTTCTGTATAATTTAAATGTTAGAATTCAATGTAAAATCAACCAAAGATACATGTAGATTCTGATTTAGATGATGGTTGAAACGACATTGATATTGTGTGATTTATGGTTGAAAAGCAAACGTTGACTCAACATTTTATCAACCCTGCGCTTTCTGTTTAATTTAAACGTTAGAATTCAATGTAAAATCAACCAAAGATGCATGTAGATTCTCATTTAGATTATGGTTGAAACGACATTGATATTGAGTGATATATGGTTGGAAAGCAAACGTTGACTCAACATTTTATCAACCTTGCGCTTTCTGTATAATTTAAACTTTAGATCTCAACGTAGATTCAACACTTAAGCCGAACTATATTTCAACGTTGATTCAACCACATTTTGCTATCTGGGTATGATCGTAACTGTCTTTTATACAATACGTCCAAGCTACAAGCTACATTTGTGCACGTTTTTACACAGTACTTATCAATTTAAGAAAAACCATTACTGACCTGTTCCTGCTAACACTGCAAAGAAAGGCTAGAAGGAGTCGTGTTTGGGTTCATCCCATCAACAGGTTACTGTCACAACAAGATTTTTTCATTACCTTGTGGCTGAACTGAGGCTGGGCAGTTAATGACATCACAAGTACTTTCGAATGAGTGCTGAGCAGATGGATTGGGTTCGGGTTTTTTTTTGCTTTTGTCGGGGTTCTAGTTTTGAGTTTGTCATAATGTTTATGTTCTGCTGTCTCCCCTGGTCTTGTTAACTCTTTGACTGCCAGCCATTTTCGGAAAAGGTAACCCCATACTGCCAGCTGATTTACAGAATTTTACCGATCTTTCAAGCTCCACAGAAAATGTTGTGTTAGGACTATGAAAACCCAGATACTACCAAAGGAAAGATTGAAGTCTCATCTTTCATCTAAAAAAAAAGTTTGTTTCTACCTTATTCGGATCTTCAGTAATCAACAATAGAAAACAGCTTCGTTTCACCCAAATACGGAGAAATCAAGCTTTTTGTGAAACGATGTTATTTCATGCACTCTAGTGAATTTGGCACTTTTTTTTTTTGCATGAGTGATTCTACAAACACCTAAACTTCTATAAAACACTACCCCAACAATAAAAAATGTTTTTTTGATTGCAAAATAACAGTTTATTTACATGCAACAGTAGCAATCCGAACAAACAATTTGGAAAACTCTTTGCAAACTATTTACACGTGCGCAACAGTTTTTGTCAGTCTGCTTCTGCATGGACTGATTTGCGTAGAGGTTGGTATGATGAACGATGTGCTGGAGAATTTCATCCGTGATGAAGAGCTCCAGGATGTCAGCTGGCAGGTGGGAATTCAGCTCTGCTGCAGCATCCCTTGGTCCTGGTTTTGCAGCAAAGGGGAAGATGGTTGGCTGCCAGTCGAATTCATCAACTTCATGCCAGCCAGAATCTTTGGGATCTGCAAATATACATTTCAATATCATATTATTTTAGAGCAGTGTGATGCAATGTGTGTGTGTGTGCATATGTTTACCTTTTTTTCTTGGGTGTATTGGTTGATGCACATTCTGTAAATTATAGAAGACGTTTACCATCAAATATTTTATTAGTGCTGTGGAGAATCTTTTCTTTTTACCTTTGTTCTGCTCACTGTGAGAAGGGTCACTTTGGGCCCTAGCTGAAAGAAACATGTACAATTACAATACTATCGAAAGACTTTCCTTTTATTGTTGTGGTGTATTGAAAACGAAAAAAGCCGGTGGGGCCTTAGGACGTGGTCGAAACGGCCGCGTCACCGCTTCAACTATGACTTAACCCCGTCATCACTGTGCTCTTGAGCACTGGTCGATGCTTTTGAGCTTTGAAAATAAGGATCAAGCGTGAGCTGCTTGCCATCTGTAGCCTTTTTGACTCCCTTAGCCAAGTTAGCCATTCTCTCCCCCTCAACGCTTCGCCTCTCTTCTTCTACTGTTGTCTCCTACCCGATCTTGTCCAAAAGACTCATCACAGCCATCTAGTGGCCAGGAATACCCATTATAGTAACCAGATCGGCTTGATACTTGGAGCACAGCTGCCCAAGGCTTTCCTCCACCCGTTTCCATAAAAAAAAACATAGTAGACGTCAATTGACGTCTATGGCGGCCTATCTTTGGATTATACTGAACGTTTTTAAACGTTTATGGCGGTCAAAGAGTTAAGCCTTGTCATGTCCACCTGTGTTTGCCTGCCCTTCCTCATGTGTCAATCAATCAGCACCCTCTGCCACTTGTGTCTTGCCCAGCTGTGTCTCGTTGAGTCAAATAGTGTACGTGTATTTGGTTGTATCAATTAGTGTGTGTGTGTGTGTGTGTGTGTGTGTGTATTTAGTCTCTTGTATTCTGTTGGTCTGTGTCGGTTCATTGTTGCGTTCATCCCGTCATGCTGCCATTTTTTTGCCTTGTCTTCCCTATGTCTTTCTTGACTTACGTTTTGGAGTTTGTTTTTTGTTCTGCCTTAATTAAATTCCCCTCACCTCTGCCTCCTCGCCCCACTTCTCTGTTTTTGGGTCCACAACCACACCTCATATCCTAACAACCCCCCAGATGCCACCCGGGAACTGGCACCGGGGGGACCGGGCAGCAGCGCAGAGAGGGAAGCCGCGCCTACCCCACTTCCAGCTGCGTGGAAGGGCGGAACAGTGTGGAGGGAAGCAGAGGAGGAAGCACCGGGAGAGGGGCGGTACCCCAGAACACCAAGCCTGGCGGGAAGAGGCCCCAGTTCTCACGCCAGCGTTCCTAGTGAGACCTAACCCTGTTACTGAGTTCGCCACCTCACCGAATGGCGAACTTTACCCTTACACCGTGAATGTGACCCCACCCAGTGTATACACAAGTGTGTGCGTGTGGTGCATTAAAATTGGGAGCAGGTGGGCTGGAGCAGAGGGAAAACATTTCCCCTACTCCGATCCACCCGCATCCCAAAAAATTGTCTATGTGTGTGGTGCATTAAAAAAGAAAATAGAGGGGCAAAATGGTGGGGCGGGGACACAGATGGAGGACCATGGCACTGAGAGGCACTGCAGTCTGCCCCAACTGATAGTTCCCCACCCCAACTGACCCGTCTCCCTGGATGTGAGGTGCATTAAAATTGGAGGGGAGTTGAAGGGTGAAGACGGTGTTTCCACTCTCCCCCAACCCACAAAGAAATATCTTATGTGCTCTATGTGTATATTTACAAAGTGTAAAGCGCAAAACTAGTGAAGTGAGTTAACAGGAACAACCAGCGGGGCCTCTCCCGCTCACCCGGCGGGTGCAGGCGCGCCCGCCCCCCAGCACCTATTCCCCCCAGCATCCCGAAGAGAGGCGGATAGGGCCAGTGCGGCGGCCCTACATCATTTTTGCAAGCTACTTTGGTTTTCTCTGCTTTGCTTCTGAACTTCGTTTACTGTTATGTGGTTGCAGGTTATGGAAGTAAATCTAACATCTGAGTTTTAATTTGAATTTCCCTACGGCCGCCGGAGCCCGCCCGGCGTGGGGTAAGCCACAAACCCCTCCCGCCTTGCCCCGCTCGGGCCCAGGGGAGGGGGACGAGGGGAGGAGACGACAAGAAGGGGAGAGGGCGGCGGAAGGGCAGATTTTGGATGAACCAGTGATGGAGGAGTCTACGCTGGATCAGATTTGGAGAGAGCAATGGCTAGTGGAACGCTGGAAGTGCCCCCAAATACTCCTCTAACTGGTGCTGCTCACCTTGGTTTGGGTTTGGTTTATTAGAAGGACAGTGTGCAGTAACATTAAAAAGATGGCTGCACCAGATTTAGCTAAATGCTAATTTCCATCTGTAGTCCTCATAAAATAAAATTACATAAGAGTCAAAAACTACATACAAACAACATACGAAGCACCAAAATTACATTCAACTAACATATGAAGTATCAGATACGCAGTACAGCATTATTAAATTACAGATCCTATAAAAAAAAAAAGAGGCAGAATTATACAAAACAGCAATTTACAAATCTATAACAAGCACAAAATACATAAATCGTAGAGGTAGTAGTCAAAATATGTTCGCTATTGAAGCAACAACAGTTATACTTGTGGCTGTGTCCATCAGACGGTACCACCTAGGGTATCGTCTGATGGACGTGCACCCAAGTACTAGAAATGTGGACAGGACTGATATTCAAGGAGCCAGCCTTTGACTGCGTGTGAAAAGCTATTAAAATTGGTGTTATTTTTCATGTGGTCGGGGAGCCCGTTCCACTCTTTAATAGCTTTATGAGAAAAGACTGATTGAGAAAAGACAGACTTTCTTATTGGGATGTTGCAATCTCCCCTCACTGCAGACCGTGACACCCTGTTTGTTGATTGTGATCGTAGATGTACAAATGTTTTTAATGGGGGTGGGGCTGCATCATTAAGAATTGTATGCACCAAACAGATATTAGAATACCTGATAAGGTTATCGAAGCTTAACATATTATGTTTTACGAGTATATTACAATGGTGGTGTCGCATTGGCTTTTTATCAAATATTTTAAAGCTTGATTATATAATGTTCTAGGAGGTTTTAAAACAGTTTAGCCTGAGACCATGATGACAGGCAATACAGAATTGGTGAAATAATCATTGCATTGAAGTATGATTTTGCTGCTTCCAAGGATAAAGAATCCCTAATATGTTTAAAGTTTGAAATATTAAATTTTAATTTACGGCATACTGCTTTAACATGATTATTAAATTTAAGTGTAGGATCTAAGGACACACCTAGATATTTGACTTCTTTGACATTTTGGATCATAAAATTATCAGCAGATATGTTTGGGGGAGCGTTTGGTATTGTTCTGTTTGAGAAGTACATAGCGATAGTCTTCTCTGTGTTCAGTGTGAGGTGGGACTTGTTCAGCCACTCAGTTGCTTTAGTCATCACACAAGATAACTTAGCAGCAACTGAGCTTGCATCGGGACCGTGAGTGAAAAAAACAGTATCATTCACGTCATCACAGACAGAGGGAAGATCATTAATATACAAGCTAAAGAGCAGTGGCCCCAATACAGATCCTTGGATTACCCCTGTAGTGCATGGTCTAGACTGTGAGATTTTATCATTAATTTTAACACACTGGGATCGGTCTACAAGATATGATTTAAACCAGCTAATGGTGTTTCCAGAAAGATTAAAACTCAACATTTTTGTCAATAACACTGAGTGGTTAACAGTATCAAATGCCTTACGTAAGTCCAAAAAAATGGCGCCTACCACCCCTCCCTTATCCAGGCTGAGTTTAATTACCTCGAGAAGGTAACAACAAGCTGTTTCAGTGGAATGTTTGGGGCGAAAGCCAAATTGCATAGGATGCAACATATTTCCATTGTCAAGGTGCTTAATTACCTGTTCAGCAACAATCTTTTCAATTACTTTAGAAACTATCGGGAGTATACTAATAGGTCTATAGTTCTTAATATCCTTTCTATTTCCTGATTTAAAAATAGGAGTTACGATTGCAGATTTGAGGGAGGAGGGAAACACATTTTCTCTTAATGATTGATTGATTACATGTGTTATTGGCCCTAAAAAGACATCTTTATAGTTCTTTAATAGAAGCAGGTCAAGTCCCCATGAGTCTTTGGCTTTTGAATTTGGAAGAGATGAGATAGTTTGGGTGATGTCCCATTTGCAATGGTGGGTGATGCAGCCTTTCCGCTAAAGCCTTATCTGATGGTCCTATCCTGCACAGAACCTGAATCATGACAAGGGTGTCTCGAGCACATATTTATTTATGTATTTATTATTCACTACTTATTTATTTACTGATGTGAAATGTATTTACTTGTAAAAAAAAAAAAAAAAACCTGAATTCACACTTCAAAATGTTTGCTTTGTTCTTGTTTACTGCAAAAACTGATGTTTACAGCACTTTGTATATAGCAATGCCTGTTCTTAAAGCGCTTTATAAATAAAGTTGAGTTGAGTAGTGGAGAATGTGTTTTGCATTCTGTCATCAAGGTGGAGGATTTTTCTTAGAAGTATCAATGTGCACCCAAAACATGTGGACACACTAGTTGTGGAAGCTTGCATTCTTCACAACTACCTGCTGACTCCTAGTGACAACCACATGTTGCTGAATGAGGCAGAGCAACGGGGGCACCGCATGGCAGCAGTGGATAACATGGGTGGAAACAGAGCCTCAAGGGCTGCCTTCATTGTCAGAGACATATGCACCACATTTTTCAATTCTGATGAGGAAAGTTTTGTGTACATTGCTCCCAATTTTTCTATTTTTCCTGTATTCCGATTGTTGTGTGTGTGTGTCTGTGTGTGTGGGGGGGGATGTTCAGTGTGTAATTTTTCTCTAGTCATTTACATATACAGTTATGGTAGTAACAAAAGTAAAGGTTTCAGTACATTATCACATATTAAACATGAAAACAGGTTGTCCCTTGCTGGGCCGGGACACCCCTAACCCCCGCACTCACAACTACCCAAAGACAACCCCCACTCATGACAATCCTCCATTGCAGAGACAAAAGTAGTCTTTTAAGGTTAAGATCATGTAATACAGCTTGAATATAGTATTATGCGTTTTTGTAATAATAAACGACAAATACATATAACCAAAATATCAGAAGCATCGAAAGTGTTTAACATTTTTGTCACAATAATGGACTATATGCACAAATGACTTCCGCATTCGCCAGATGAGTGCACCCAACCTTCCGGCGCGGGGAGACTTCAGCGGAACGCACTGTTAATGTGATGTAAAACTCCAATCCTAAATCCTTAACCCACTCAAAAAGAACAGGGGCCGCTCTTTGCTATAACACTATGTCTACCAGATTTTTAAAACTACTAATTAGATCTCCCAGAGCCGCAATTTTGACCGCTTGAGCTGTGGAAATGACGTAATTGCTTAAAATGATTACTACACGGAAATGCAAACCGCTTGAGTAGCTAGGAAAGCCTTCTTTTTTTGTTTTTTTTTAATGTAAATTATGTATTGTGGCTCCTCTACGGGTCCACAAAATATCCTATGGCACCCACTCCTCGCCCTCTAGTCACACGGTATATAAGTGAGGTGAGGTGTTGAATCTCCAGACGGAGCCTGCCAGCTCACCGTTCATAACATAGCGTTTTTCCACCGCTGTAACTTTTGGAGAACTTTTCAGTTTACCTTGGTAAAATTCAGTTTGGGTGTTTTTCCACCAACAATTACCAGGGTAATTAAATTCCCCCGAAGGGCCATCCAAGTACTCTCTCAGCAGCAGGGTCTTGCTGAGCCAGACAGGAACTTTGAGGAGGTGGACTGCAATGACCACGGCTGATTGGTCAAATTTGGGGGCGTTGTTTTTAAAGATGCGGCCGCAGGACGCGTCCCAAAAAAGCAGAATCGACAGGCAACCTCAGGACTTCTGCCTCCGGAGCAAGGACCTTAAGCCTGCGTGAAGCGGACGAGACTAGGTGGAGACAAAGACCCAATGACCAGGCAGGGAAAAAAAACAATCTGAACAAAGGAAACTAAAATCTGTACTATTGCATGACTACAAAAGAACAAAGGTAAACAAAGTTGAAGCCTATGACAAATACCCAAGCAAGCAAGTGGAGCGCATGCAAACTCAAGGCCGATTTGAACCCAGAACCTATTAACTGTGAGGTAGACATGCAAACAACTACAGTACTGACAACTGAGTACTATACACTTAACTCATTTTATGTAATTAAAAAAGAATACAATTGATAGATATTCTCACTATCTGCAACACAAATATTTTGCTTGAACTGGCTTTGGAAAACCTGCTCTGGATGTGTTGTAATACAGTAGCTGCAGAGTAGTGTTAATTTTGTCTACGAACTAAACAAAAATAATTTCGTCAAAACACATTTTTCACCAGACTAAAACTAGACTGCATTACTAAAACCCTCATTAATAAACAATAACTGAGACTAAATCAGTATGCTTTTTCGTCGAAAAATGACAAGATGAAAATGTACTTCACTTAATAACTGGACTGAAATCTATGGACATTTTAGTTAATGAACAGAAACGAAACATATGTATGATTTTGTAAAATCTTGTCTGCTTATCTGTCATATCTGTGACACTGTTCATCTGAAACACAGTGATACACCCTGTAGCGATAATTGGGTCGTCTTTTGGACGAATTAATAATCTGGACGTTACACAGGTAAATTATATTTACCTCGATAACCTCTAGGGGCACCACGTTGGTTTTGCTTTGGGTTAACAGGAGCAAACAACGACCAAAATCCTTCCTTCATCAGTCATTTATAATCTAAAGTCACCACACTCGATATTCAGTGGTTCGTTGTACTAACAAAAGAATAATAATCCACTCGGAAACACAGATAATTTAGGCGGAATAGAGTTAATAAAACATACATTTATTCACGATTGCTACCCTACAGAATCAAAACACTGCCTATCTCACTATTCTACCGTCAGAAGAAAAGAAATAAAATAAAGCTAATGAAAATAAGGAAGGAATGCGAATGAATAAGGAAACAGGGAAAAGAGAAATTTGACCTGCCAGATTTGTGATCTGTTTCAAACGTAAGTTGCACGCAGTGGTACCAATTTGGGGAACGTGGACTTGCGAGAATAGGTGTTGCGTCGAAGCGAACAGAAACGGGCGGTCTTTTGAAAGGGGGAAAAAAAGGCAAGAAAAAAAAAAAAGGGTCTATTCCACAGGTGGGCAAGGAAGCCGCTCGGGGGCTGACGTAGTTGCGCGGCTCGTCCCTTGATTGGTCGGCGACTCGGCGAGGTTGATTCTCCGGCAAGGTTGGTTCTGCCGGACAGCTGTCCGACTCCAGGTGTTGGAGCTCGGTCCGCTACGCGCCTGCGTACGGGGAAGGCCAGCCCTTGGAGGTGAGCTAGCACCGCGGCGGGGCGCCACCGAATAGCAGGTGAGGTGCAGGGCGGCTTAGGTGCAACAACCTTGAGTCCGGCGGTACGTTGCAAGTGTACCCCGGGGCCGCGGCGTTCGCCGCTGGCGGGCAATCACCGATGGTGAAGAAGAAAAAAAAAGGGCAAAAGAGTCTTAAGTCAGCGTTGCAGTTTGCACCTGCTTTGGCGTGGCGTGGAGCGAGTGGCTGCTCTCGTGGCAACGGTTGCTGCCAGAAAAAAAGGGGCCACGTGTTTAGCAAGTTTCTTGGAACAAAGAGTTCGAGCAGGCTGGGAAACTTGCAGGTAGAGAGCGATCGGACGATGATGTTGGAGGAGCGAAGTTGGAAGAGAGAGAGACCGAGGGGGTCCCCTCGTCTTTTTAAAGTCTATGGGCGGGGCTTCAGTAAGGGGTGGCACACCCTTTCTGTTCGCTCACGCAGACTTAAAAAAAAAATTATTAAAGGGATTAATAATTTGGCATTAAATTTGGTCAGTCTGGCAAATTAGTTTCCCCACACAACCCGTTTAACATGTGGGATAAGCAGTATTTTTGCAGTGTGGTATAACACCGCCCACTTCATATTGTATGTGTATATTTTTTATTTTTTTTGTTATTACTACATGTTGCCGAATTTATGTTGGACTTATATAGACATCAACACTTTTCGTCAGGAGACAGTTGGGAATCCATGCAGGCGGGCGTAGGCAGCTAAGGGGTCCTCACAGGTCCTAGTCAGTTAATTCCTTCCGTGAGAATGGCGTGGTCATGTCGTGTCTCGTGTGTTGCAGGTAAGCGCTAATTATTTACAAATGGGCTTCATGTAACTTTATTTTTGGTACTTTTTACTCGTCCCTTGTTGTGTAAACTAGTCAGTTAATTCCTTCCGTGAGAATGGCGTGGTCATGTCGTGTCTCGTGTGTTGCAGTGCATGTGCGCGATTAAAGACATCGAAAGTACACTCTCTCTCTCTCAAGTGTCTTCATCCAGTCCCAAGTGCTACATTTTGGGGGCTCGTCCGGGATGGATTTAGGCTTCTGAGAGTGTGTTCTTCTGGATAAAGTGATCGCCAACGCTACTGCCAGACGGCCGTGCGCATTAACGAGGGAGGCGGAGCACACAACGCGAGCAAGATGAGCCTAGAGGAGTACGTGGAGCAGCTACCCCAGCAGCTGTGGACTCTCAAGCTGGAAGAGCTCAAAGAGGTGTGTGTGCGTGCTAAAGTTGACTATAGTAATGCAGCAACGAGGAGGGTAGTCATAAATGCAATAATGGCATCTACAGATGATGTTATTGAAAAGGAAGATGATGATGTTGCAAAACAGCATTTGGCCACTTTACTGACTCTAAGCAAAACTGGTCCAATTCGAATAAACGCTACAGAAAGAGAACATCTTCAGGAAAGCCCACCAACACCTGTTATTGGCAGACAGAGACTGAGTGACAGAGTAAGCATTCCTTCTCTGCAGCATGAGCCATCCATCCACACAAGCACCAGTCTGCCCACAAGCAGGCTACAAGAAGTCACAATAAGGAGAGAATTCAAAATCAGTGGACAGATTGGGGGAAAAAGGCCAAAAAGATAAGCTGTCATTCACAAACCTAATGCATCAAATTGAGAGGGGTTTAATGAAAGGACATAATGAAGATGAGATTGTTGAGGCTGTGGTAAAAGCCATCAGCCCCGGTTTAAATTTGCGGGACATGCTTGAAGTTAAAAGTGACCTCACATTATCACAATTAAAGACAATATTAAAGGGTCACTTTAAGGAGGACAGTTCAATGGACTTGTATCACAAGCTGGTGAATGTGACCCAAGACAGCCGCAAATCTCCCCAAAACTTCCTATTCAGAGCAATAGAGCTAAAAGAGAGACTGTTGCTTGCTGCTAAAGAATCAGGCTCAGATGACCAGTACAGTCCAGATGTGATTCAGCGGAAATTTTTTAGATCAGTCAGCACAGGGCTCATTAGCGATCACATCAAGTTCCAACTGAAGCCTTATTTGGATGACTGTACAGTGACAGATGAGACTCTCATTGATAAGCTGAATGAAGCTGCGAGTGTAGAATCAGAACGGCAGTCAAAACAGCGCAAAAGTGCTGCGAGTCGAACGCCAAAAGTTAGCGAGCTCCAGACAGAAGCACAAACAGGAACAACTGAGAGCAACTCTATCTCTGAAATGAAAGTGAGGGGACAAGACCAAGTGGACACTGTGAAACTAAAGACTCGTAAAACATCGTCATCTCACTCAAAGGACACAGAGCTGTATGAAACAGTGAATCTACTCAGAGAGGAGCTGGCTGACATGAAGAAAAGTATGCACGGCCACCAGCAGCGTGTTTCTCCCAGCATAAGACGCACCCAGCGCCGAGCGTGCCCAGCGTGTGAAAAGAGTGGACAGAGCGCTCAATGTGAACACTGTTTCAAGTGTGGTTCAACAGGACACTTTTCAAGAGGATGCAGAGGTGCTCAAGGGACAGGTAGCAGACCGGAGACTGGAAGTGTCAAATCCCAAAAAGTGACATCAACACAGTTAACACCAATCAAATCCGCTGAAGCGGACAGTAAAGTGCAAGAGCTACTGCTGGAGCGAATAAGACAACTTGAAGCTCAGTTACAAAACAATAACAGTACACATCAAGGGGTAAGTGCCACGTCCACTAACCTACTGACATCACATCGCCAAGCCAAACTGCATGCTCTTATCGGCAAGAAATATCTAGTTGATTGTTGTTTTGAGGGAGTTCCTACAAAAGCATTATGGGACACTGGGTCGCAGGTAACCATAATTAATGAGAACTGGCGTCGTGCTTACCTCCCTCATACTGTCACACGCAGCTTGGAAGAGCTTCTCGAGGATGATGAAGAGCTTGTTGGGAAGGCAGCAAACCAAACAGCTATCCCCTTCTCTGGTTGGATGGAGTTAAAATTCAACCTTAACACCTCACAAAAATGCTCACCGGAACTGTTAGCCCCAGTGTTAATCTCCAGTGAGCCAGGTGTTGCTGAGCCACCCATAATAGGGTTTAATGTGATTGAGCAGTTGATCAAAAGTGGGATGGAGCAATATCCATACTCTACATCAGCATCAATACAAGAAGCATTTTCACTTGACTGTGCAAAGACTCAAATATTCATACAGTTGATCAGGAATACTGTTGAAGACATGAGGGAGGGAGTAGTTCGAGTGGGACAGCCAAGAGTAACTATTCCCCCGCATCAAACTCAGCTGGTGAAGTGTAATGTACGCAGAAGTTCCAGTGCAGATGGACAAGATGCCTTGTTTGAACCGGTAGACAGTTCAAAGTGGCCTGATGGACTGACTTTAAATGAGGTGGCAATAAGCGTGCGGAAGGGAGGCTGGTCAAAAGTTTCGGTGCCAGTTACAAATGAAAGCAGTCGCAGTATCACTCTCACAGCACGCACTGTACTAGGCCATCTCCAGCAGGTTAAAGCAGTTTACCCCGCAAGTGTGCAACCTTTGCAAGCAGAACAGGGAGATGATGCAAACTCAACTAGTGCTAAAAACAAAAATGACAGTGTAATTACAGAAAACAAGACAGATCCACCAGAAGAACGTCAAACCAAACCGTGGGATCCACCTGTGCCTCTTGAACATCTGACCGCAGAGCAACAGGAAAAGGTACGGACAGTGTTAATGGAAGAGTGTCAAGCATTTTCTAACGGAGATCACGACGTTGGTTGCATCCCATCGCTAACATTGAAAATTAGGCTTAAAGACACTACCCCTGTCACACGTACATATACCTCAGTACCCAAACCACTCCACAAGGAGGTGAAGGAATATTTGGAGGACCTTCTAAATAGAGGATGGATCCAAAAGTCGCGCTCTCCTTACTCCTCACCACTTGTATGTGTACGCAAAAAGGATGGCACACTGCGTCTCTGCGTGGATTATAGGGAGCTAAACCGCAAATCCATACCAGATAGGCACCCCATCCCTCGTGTGCAAGACATTCTGAACAGCTTGTGTGGAAGTGCATGGTTCTCTGTTTTAGACCAGGGGAAGGCCTACCACCAGGGATTCCTGGAAGAGGAAAGCAGACCACTCACTGCCTTCATAACACCGTGGGGCCTCTATGAGTGGGTGCGTATCCCTTTCGGCCTCTCTTCAGCCCCCGCAGAGTTCCAACGCAGCATGGAGGAGTGTCTTACCGGTTTGAGAGATGAGACATGCCACCCATATTTGGATGATAATCTAGTCCACAGTAAAACATTTGATGACCATCTGCAGGACTTGAGGGAGGTGTTGCGTCGTTACCAGCAGCATGGCGTCAAATTAACTCCGAAAAAATGTGAAGTTTTCAAGAACAAAGTAAAATTCTTGGGAAAACTCGTGTCCAAAGATGGATACACGATGGATCCAGCAGAGCTAGCACCTGTAAAAGCTCTCAAAGACCGAAAGCCAGCAAATGTTGGTGAATTGAGGAAGCTCTTAGGGTTCATATCATATTATCGGCCCTATATCCGAAACTTCTCACGAATTGCTAAGCTACTGTACAGTTTGCTGTCAGCTGACGGGACACCCAAAGTTCTTTCACCCAAACTTGAAGCCAAACGAAGAGCAAGAAAACCAAACAAGACCAATCAACTATCCTCAAGCCAGCGTATTACATGGACCGAGAAACACCAGACTGTGCTTTGTGAACTCATAGACCACCTGCTGCACCCACCTATATTAGGTTACCCTGATTTTGAGCGACCTTTTGTCCTGCACTGTGACGCATCTCAGGAGGGCCTTGGGGCAGTACTCTATCAGAGACAGCAAGGAAAATTGGTAGTTATTGGCTATGGCTCTAGGACCTTGACTCCGCCAGAAAAGAACTATCATCTGCATTCCGGAAAATTAGAATTTTTAGCATTGAAATGGGCAATTTGTGAAAGGTTTAGGGATTACCTCTATTATGCACCATCATTTGTCGTTTACACTGACAATAACCCCTTAACCTACGTCTTGTCATCGGCTAAACTGAATGCCACAATGCACAGGTGGGTGGCTGAGCTTGCTGATTTTGAGTTTACAATCAAGTATCGGCCAGGGAGATCTAATGGAGATGCTGACGGGCTCTCCCGAATGCCTCTTGATATGGACCAGTATATCCTCACATGCTCCAAAGGGGTAGAGCATGATGTTATAGCCACGATAACCCAAGCTATCCATACCAAGGCCCAAAAACAGGAACCATGGATGTGCCCCATCACGATCTCCACAGCGTGCTCACAAAGTGACTGTATGACTTCTCCTATAGCCACCATCTCAAAGCATGATCTGAAAAAAGCTCAAGAGGAAGACCTGATCCTTGGACAAGTGAAAAACTACATTGTAACAAAACAATGGCCTCAAAGTAAGGATCGAGGGAAATATGATGTGTTGGCTGTTCTGAAGAAGGAAAGGAAAAAACTGTACATTGATGACGACGGACTGCTCTACAGGAATACTGCTGCTGGCTCTCAACTGTTGCTACCAAAAAGATTCCATCCCCTTGTTTATAAAGAGCTACATGAAAAGATGGGTCATCTTGGGGCTGAACGCACACTATCGCTCATCCGCGAAAGATTCTTCTGGCCACACATGCAGCGTGACGTGGACCATTATGTGACAAAGGTATGCAGCTGTCTCAAAAGAAAGCGCCCTAACAAGCCAACTAGAGCACCTTTGACCAACATAGTGACCACCTACCCGTTTGAACTGGTATCCATAGACTTCCTGCACTTAGAGCCAAGTAAAGGGGGCTATGAGTATGTGCTCGTGGTCATGGACCATTTTACAAGATTCGCCCAGGCATATGCATGCACAAATAAGTCAGCAACAACTGCAGCAAACAAACTGTTTGGAGATTATGTGCTCAGGTTTGGGTTCCCGGCCAAGTTGCACCACGATCAGGGCAGGGAGTTTGAGAATAAGTTGTTTCACAAACTCCAAGAGTACTGTGGCATTCAAGGTTCCCATACAACTCCATACCACCCTGCTGGGAACGGCCAAGTTGAAAGGTTTAATCGCACATTACTCTCCATGCTAAGAAATCTGCCAGAGAAAGCTAAAGCGGATTGGAAAAGCTCGCTGGACAAAGTGGTGCATGCGTATAATTGTACACGACATGAGACAACTGGTTTCTCTCCACATTACTTACTCTTCGGTAGGAGTCCCAGGCTGCCCATTGACATCATGTTTGGTCTGACCCCTGGTGGCGATGAAGAGAAAAGCACATCCCATAGTGAGTATGCTGAAAAGTGGCGCAAACGCATGTTGGAGGCATACAAGATCGCTTCAAAAAGTGACAGTAAAGGGCAAGCCAGGTCAAAAGTGTACTATGACAGAAAAGCGTATGGTGCAGAACTTCAACCAGGCAGCAGGGTGCTGGTGCGCAACTTCTCTGAGCGAGGTGGCCCAGGGAAACTCAGGTCGTACTGGGAGGAGAAAGTCCATACTGTTGTTGACAAGAAACCTGACATTCCTGTTTATGTGATCAAGCCTGAGAGAGGTGCCGGAAAGACCCGAGTCATTCACAGGAACTTGTTGCTTCCTTGCGACTACCTGCCCATTGAAGAAGACGTTCTGCCGACACGCATAAAACCTGCAAAGACTAAACAGAAAAGTGTAAGAGATGAAGAGGATACTAACATCACCACTGAGGATTCAGAGAGTGAGACGGAGTGGCAAGCAATCATTGCAAAACCAACCCGGAGTCAGCTGAGAGCAGATGCAGAAGAGTTCCACCCACAACCAACCCCTAGACAAGATGACACGAGCATCTGTGAGGAACTTCCAAGAGATGACTCTGAGGCTGCTCCGGATGATGGTCTGCGAGGTGCTGATGACGGTGGGAAGTCCAAGCTGGAGGATCAATTGCTAGCTGAGGTTCCGTCCAGACCCACTACAGCCCAGAGCCCAACAGCATCATCTGATGAAGCAGACGAGGATGCTAGGCTCCAGCCAGCCACCTTCCGACAATCCGACAAACCTTCGTTTGAACTGACTCCCACTCTGGAGGCTGTGCCTCTGAAGTTGAAGACTTTTGAAAAAGGGACTGTGTGTAATGTCGGGACGCCATTAATTTTGCAGGGGAGAGTGTGGGATAAGCAGTATTTTTGCAGTGTGGTATAACACCGCCCACTTCATATTGTATGTGTATATTTTTTATTTTTTTTGTTATTACTACATGTTGCCGAATTTATGTTGGACTTATATAGACATCAACACTTTTCGTCAGGAGACAGTTGGGAATCCATGCAGGCGGGCGTAGGCAGCTAAGGGGTCCTCACAGGTCCTAGTCAGTTAATTCCTTCCGTGAGAATGGCGTGGTCATGTCGTGTCTCGTGTGTTGCAGGTAAGCGCTAATTATTTACAAATGGGCTTCATGTAACTTTATTTTTGGTACTTTTTACTCGTCCCTTGTTGTGTAAACTAGTCAGTTAATTCCTTCCGTGAGAATGGCGTGGTCATGTCGTGTCTCGTGTGTTGCAGTGCATGTGCGCGATTAAAGACATCGAAAGTACACTCTCTCTCTCTCAAGTGTCTTCATCCAGTCCCAAGTGCTACAAACACATCGTAATTAATGCATCATAAACCAACTTGTGAGGTAATTTCTACTTGAGCCTAATCTGACTGAACTGAAAGATATTGATTACCTTCCATTCCTTATGGAGTACAAATGAAATAGGACGTTCATACACACAAAGATATAACATGAATCATTCGTAGTTCAGTTATCTGTCAAGAATTATCATGGTATAAATGTGTAAAATGCGGTTACTTATGTGAATTATCACTAAGGATAATTCCAAGTTTCACCACTTGACGGTGCTGTTGCTCCCCCCCCAAAGAGGGGTGACGCCAGGGATTCCCCCCTGGTTGATAAGAAACTTCATAAACATTCCTTTGATCAGTTGTTTGTATATTCCAATTCATTGAAAGCGTTTCTCGGGCTCCGAGAAGGCGGGCTTGAATACACTCCTTCGGCAGACGCATAAATTCCTTTGTCACCTGGTCAGCGGCTTCAAAAGAGCTTTGTTGGTGGTTGGGTGACCACCTGCAGAGCTAACCAAGCTTAGATCCTGTCTGGGCAGTGGAATATTTATGCAACTGCAGAGAATTTGCTTTAGAAGAAGCAAACTTTAAAAAAAAAATTAGAGGGTAGACTGGGCCATAGTTGTTACAACCCCCTTTCAAATCTGCAGCTGGCAACTGCAACATGCACAAAACATGGGACAGTCAGCAGGTGGATTCACTGTGAAAAGTTATTAAAAAAAAAAAGAAAAAAAGTAATTTAGTCATAATTTAACATTAATTCACAGCAATAAATTTCCAAAATAAGGTTCATCCGAGTATGAAATAGTTTTAGAGCCGAAATGTTCAACATAATCTGCTGACAAAAAATATACAGGGGCAAAATGATTGTCCTGACTAAAACTAGACTAAAACGTTGACAGTTTTTGTTGACTAAAACGACAAAATTATATTTTCTTGAACTAAAATGAACACTAAAATGCTAGATTTTTAGTCGACTAAAACTGGACTACCATATTTTCACGACTATAAGGCGCACCTAAAAGCCTTCAATTTTTTCAAAAGCTGACCATGCGCCTTATATATAGATCAATATTGAGCGACAACAGGTCTCTCTGTCAAGACGCTATCGGTGACCCTGCACGATCATGCGCAGAAGATCCGCCATCTTGGATCGCTAGCTAATACTAACACTTTACCTCAGAGAAAATAATAAAAACAGCTGTTTATTCATTTTGGGAGTGAATGGAGTTGTCAGAAAGCTGCTTTGTAATCTATTAATAAAGTTTGACTGACCTGTTTTGTTGAAATTCCCTATAGCGCAACACCGTCTAATGCAAGGGTGTCAAATTCATTTTAGCTCAAGGGGCCGCATGGAGGAAAATATATTACCGCAGTGGGCCGCATCAGAAAAAAAATGGTATATAACTTAAAAACAATTGTCGTCATTTATACGCAGATTTTCATGGACCAGGCCTGTCATCATATTGTTCCAAAAAATATCATGAATGCGGCAACACTTTGCCGGTATACGTCCCGGACGTGTTAAATCTACCTGCTTTGCGTATATGTATATTGGTCCCAGAATGCATTGCGTGGCGCAGTTAATGACGTTATAAGGACGTTAATCCTTGTCATATCTATTTGTGTAATTTGTGTCATATTTAACACGTTTATGCGGCCTATGATATAAAATAATAATAATAATTATTATTATTATTTTAATGAAAAAAACTGTAACTCTAAGTTGTGTGTAAAATAATGACATCCAGGACGATTCCACCATACAAGTTGCCTTGCTCATCTGAGGACTGCTTGTGAACGTACAAATTTGTTATGTTTAGATTGTAGACGGCTGATTAATTAGTCCGACTTTACAAAAACATCTCGTGGGCCGGATTAAACCCCTTTGCGGGCCTGATCCGGCCCACGGGCCTTATGTTTGACACCCCTGGTCTAATGGATGCATAACGTAACTCCGGCCTCTACTGTAGCGCCTTATATATGGAAAAAGTTTTAAAATATGTCATTCATTGAAGGTGCGCCTTATAATGCAATGCGCCTTATAGTCGTGAAAATACGGTAAATGAAAACGTTATGTGATTGACTAACTGTGATAAAACTAACAAACATCCCTGAAATTAAACTAAAACTGAGACAAAATTTTAAAATGGTGGATAAAATTAACAGGACTGCAGACAGAGGTATATAGAGGACTGGTAATCAGGTTGTGGAATTGACAGTTGCCCGGTGACAGTCAAACGTAAGTGAACAAGCTTTAGGATCAATATAAGTCAGTGATCGCAGACAGGCAAAGGTTGTTTAATTGCAGGCTCAGAGACTGTACTAATTGAAATCAATGGCTTATCTGATGACAGTTAACCTTTACACCCCAGAGGATTCATAAACAAGTCAGAAAGATGGCCGAGGCGCTCAACAATCATTTTCTGTATCAGCACATGTGCATTTTCTTTTTTCTTTTGCTGATTCACACTTTCCAAGATGCCTAAAGGGCCATTAATGGGGTTCCGATGTAAGATCAATAAAGCTGGAGTACTAACATTCTCGTTTTAATGGCGGTTCTGCTTTATGTGTTGTTTAATCAATAAAATCATTGTGGATTTAAAAAAATGGATAAGAAGCACGTGCAAGCCAATAGCGTACGTAAAAGGTCATTGAGATGGTAGCTGATTTATACAGAACGAAAATGGCATCAAAGAAGATAGTAGAATTGAGATTCCATTTATACAACTGTGCAGGTGAATTGTGTGCCCATTAAACTGAATCAAACTTACATGCAAAACCCTCAAATAAAAGGTGGTTAACTGATCAAGAGGTTGTAAGCCACCAATCGTGTCCGCTCAAATAACATACACGCTAAAATGGGTCTTTTTCATCACCCTACAAGATACCATTTTCGAGGCTGCAAAATTATAGCATTTCACAGCAAGTGCTCACAAACAATAAGTATAGCAGAATCATACGTTTAGGATATTGATTTTACACTATTTAGTAGAGCGGTCAAGTGAATGGTTATTAGATTTTGCAGGACTGCACCAATCTAGAGTGACTTTATAGTTTTATGATTGCAGAGCCAGAGCCTGTTGGCTGCCCACAGCTACACTTTCATTATTCAGTTCAACATTCACATTAGAGCTCCCAATCTTTAAAAGAAAATGAGCCAAGGAATGGATTTGTATATTGCACAAGCATTTTATTACATATATGCAGAAAAAAATAAGTATTTCAAAAATAAACTCTATATGTGACTGATACAGTGATTGCTTTAGAACAGTGGTGTCCAAACTACAGCCCGGGGGCTGTTTGCGGCCCGATGTCCATTTTTCAGTGGCCCGCGGCATATGCTAAAAATGGCATTTGACTCAGTTCAAATAAAATAAAAACAAAAATGTTTTCTAGATGGTCAAAGTAACAAGGGAGGGTGTCTAAAAACAGGTTATTTTAGTTAAGTAAAACTAACGAAATAACTAAAACTAAAATTCAAAAAACAATTTCGCTAATGAAAACAAAAAAACGAAAATAACAAATTACATTTTATGTTTACAAAACTAACTAAACCTATAAGTATAGCAAAAATGTCCTACGTTTTATTCTTTGGTGTGATTTTTAGTAGATTTATTTTGATATCAACCGGAATAATGTCGTTTGAAAGTATGTCACACAGAAGTGACGTCATCTAGCAGCAGCCAATAAAAAAGAACCTTCAGATGACGTCGCTCCCACGGTGTTTTTGAAATATTGCCCACAAGTAATACACATTTAAAAAATAAAACTCTGAAACTAACTAAAACTAAGAAAAACAAACTAAAATGAAAAATTCCAAAACTATAATAACCCGACTCCCATATTACAAATATATTGGTTTATATACTGTAGCATTTTTTTAAATATGCAAAAGCACAAATAAATTAGTCGTGCAATTTTTTAGGACTAAACACAATTTCTCTTCATAACATTATGTGGCCCTTGCGTCCTTCTAATTTTCTGTATGTGGCCCTCAAATGAAAAAGTTTGGACACCCCTGATATAGAATTATATAATCACATATAATATGATATACATACAGTGGTGTATGTTGTACTGCAATAGGCGATCCCATTGGCATGTAAGAAAAGTAACACAACGCCACACAATAGAAGATCCAATTATACTAGCCGGTCTTACTTTAAAATTAAGTATGCCTGTGCACACCTGTGCCCTTTTCCTTGATCATCTCAAGCTAAGTAATGTGTCATTAGTGCCTTTAGAGTCTTTTTATCATCTCTGAGGTTATATTGCAAAAAGACCATATGTGGCCTGGTGATATGTAGCTTTCCTTAAAAACTGCAAATGAAGATATGTACAGTGTAACATGTTAAAAGAAGTTGATGCCTTTGTCTCATTTAAAACCAGAGCAGTGCATCTGTATTTGAACAAGGCTTTGATTCATGCATAGACACACTCTGATCCCCCTGGCTAATCCCCCCCATTGGCGGGGACAAGGACACGTTGACAATTTAAGACCTCTTTCCTAAAACTCCCTAAATAGTATTGTTGACCGATCACAACATCACCAGGATTTTGATAAAGGCTTTTAATTAAGGCAACCCCAAGAGGGTAAATATCTCTTAAACAAAGTGAACATTTTCCCAAATCGTATACCGTTTTTACTGCACTGAATAATCCATCCATTCATCCATGCAACCATACACATTTAAATATACGTTAAACATTATAGTGGGAGGGGAGATCTAGTTGTTGTAGAATTCTGGTAGACTTTTTAACACACCTCAAATATAATAATAATCTTATAAGACAATCTTTTAAGACATAGATTGTTGGACATTTGATGTCCTTGGTTGGGAAGAGGCAAAATCATGAGCCCGATTGTCTTCAGGTGTGTGCCATTTTGCGTATGGCACATTATTGAATAGCTAAAGGGGTGTCCTAATAATGGAATAAGGCAACCGAGTCCGTTGGCCGACGGGTTTTGCGGAAGTAGTCATGACAGATACAATGGCGTGCTCTAATGCTGCATTCAAGGATGGTCGGAAGTCGGATTTATCAGAGTTGTTTTTTCTCAGGTCCGAACTGAAAGCGTTTGAGGCGAAAGTAACAACCAAAAAGGCGGCTAGTGATAATTGTTTTTCTTTATTTTGGTCCTCAAAACTTATTTTGACTTCCAGCAAACTAGCCTTCTCGCAATTTTGCTTAATTTATTGTTTTGTTTTTGTTTTCTTATTTCATAAGCATTTTATACAGTTCAGAAGTTCGCCATATAATTTCATGCAGGGACATAGCGGCATCCCGTCACGTACGTTGTGTTACGTGAAGTTATGTCAAATATTTATGAATGAAGAAAGCTACTTTATCTAGTTTTATACTCAAGTAAATTGTATTTCACCATTCACGGCCTGCGTTTCCATAGGGGTCGCCATTGTAGAGTGACATCACGTCATTTTTTTTCCCAACTTAACAAGTGGGATTTCCGAGTTCCCGTACAAACTTCATGGTTTGAACTCGGAAAAGTCTGACTTTCGACCATTGTCGAATGCAGCATAACTATACATGACAAAATAATAGTGAGAAGAGGAATGAAGACTGAGAAAACAATGTCAAGCGGACGGACGAAGTATTGAAGCGCTGTAAATTGGAGTGTAGCTGTTATTAAAGCTGCATTGTTCATTCAGCTGTGCCCGGACACTCTGGTTGGATGATGTGCTCCTGGCAATTCCCCTATATTACAATACTTTCCAAGCTCTTTGCAACTGATCATTTGAGCCAGATTACTTCACCCATATCAGCAAAATGGACATAATGAGAGCAACAGTGAGTGGTAACAAAACAACAGGACGGCTACGGCAGCTATCATCTTAACTTTAGGGCTATCAAGTCAAGTCAGGTCAGTCGTTCTCCATACATCACACCGTATACTGTGCATTTACAACATGACATTATAAGTGCCATTGCACAGCAAGTGACTGTGAGGAAAGCCGGCCAACTCATCCCCCGCACTAGTTAAACTAACACCAGTTATGACCAAATTACCAGACTTATTCAGTCCCTCCCAGCAACATTAACATCAACAACACAAGTTTGTGCAGCTAACTAGCAGTCACACTTCACAATAGCAACCCCACAGTAATAAGTGTCTACCTTATACCAACACGTCTATCAAAGTATGCACCCAGTGGCAACAGCTGCAAGCAGCCAGCATATCAGCCCAGCTAGTAGCTACACCGATGCCCATCCAATACCAAACCAGTCTGGCAGCTTCAGCCTACCAGCCAAGCTCAGCGGTGACGACACGCTGTACTTCTACCCAGAACTCCATCAAGTAACGTTTTACCACGCTACCAGATTTAATACACCCCTCCTGTACTACCACACCCTCTGTACCAGTCTTCACCAGCTATTACTGCACAGCCTGCGTTCTTGCCGCAAAGTTATCAGTCAGGTCCACCTATCCCACCTGCTCTCCAGCCTCAACCCTCAGGTTGCAGCCTGTCTACCGTCCGGTGCACATAATTATGGCCAATCCAGCTCCCCAGGTACACAATGCCTCTCTGCCACAGTACACCATGCCGCAATCTTCATGCAGTTTTTACCGGTTTCTCTACCTGAATTACCTAAGCTGGTTCATGACAAGTAAGAGGGAATTTACAGACCTCAAGATGGCACTAGACCACTTTCTTATCCCCATACAGAGCTTTGTGAGCATTACGAGTACCGTGTACTCATGGAACACCTAATCCTGGCTAATAGCCCAGTCCTGCAGGCTGTATGCGCAACTATACACAGCTTCTATGGAGACATTACAGCATCATTATGGACAACTGCATCAACTTGTAGTCAGATTGTTTTAATTTGAAAACGTGTCTGATATTAAATCCGATGATGCAAAGGGCTTCCAAAGTATCAGTATTGACCTGCTGGTAGGAATGCTGACGTCATTGGGAGGACCAGACCCAAACACAAGGTCAACACAAATCAACTCAACCCAGCATCACCATCCGGAAGAACCTCATGTCTCCCGGAGAGAAAGACAAGGTCCCGCTTCCAGTCTGCCTCCGTTTATCACGGATCTGATACTAGTGATGGGACGAAATGGGCCGAGGCTCCGAAGCTGTGCCGAGTAATGGGAGGGTCGTTTCAGCAAAACCCGGAAATGATGACGTGTGAAGCCTCGCCAGCCGGCTGAATCACGTGAACGCTTCGGGAGTGGTCCAACGTTTGGCGCGCATTGCAAACACAGTACAGAATGAAAATCCATTAGTGTACGGGGAGACACATAAAAATACCAACCCAAATTTATATAAACTGGCACTTGCATTTCTCTGCACCCCAGCTTCATCTGTGCCTTGCGAAAGAATATTTTCTAAAGCTGGTGAAATATTGTCCAAAAAATATCTTCGTCTTAAGCAAATAGCCATTGAATTCTTAACAATGTTGACCTCTTGGGCTCCTAGACCACTTGATGGCGCCATAGAATAAATGAAACACCATGAAGCTTTGCTACATGTGCAAACCAATTGGGTGCAAAGCTTCATTGCTTCATTTGGCCATCGCTACTGATACCCCCAAAGCTGATAAAAGTCATTCTGCAGAAGCTAGCTGTTCTGCTCACCGGATACTTCTTGTTATTAATTTACTGATGTAACATTTATTTACTTGAAAAAAAATAAAAATACTTGCGTACTGAAAATGTTTGCTTTGTTCTTTTTTTGTTGTTGACTGATTTCTGTTTCATGTACAGCACTTTGTATACATCAATGCTTGTTTTAAAGTGCTTTCAATGACCACTCAAACAGTAGGACATCTCAAATATCCATTGAAATCCTTATTCAATGTGCCAACCAGTAATGACTAGTACGTGAGCACATGGCAGAGCGTATATGGAAACATATAATTTACTTGACACACCAAAATTGGGGCAGCTGCATGTCAACTGACGTTGCACGTATACTCCTCAACTAAGTTAAAAATGCTCCTTAAATGTTAAATTGCAAATGTTACAGTTAGAATGTAGCTGCCTGTTTGTCGGACACAAGGCCATTTGAAGAGCGAGCGTCACTTTTTTCTCCCCCCAGACGAGTTGCGATAATGATGACTTTCCCATAGGGAATAGATAAAGACTACACAGATATCTGGTCGACTGAAAAAGAACAGTGAAGCACCAGAAGTCATCAGCTGCAATTGCACTTGAGCATGCATTTCTGACTTATGTGAGGCTTTGCCAGGCGGGAAAAAGTATAGAACTGAGCTGCACTTCAGAGTTCGTCAACTGATCAACGACATAGTGATATGTGCTCCAAAGAGTGTGGCTTGATTCTGAGCTGAAAACGATAAACAGTTGAAATTAGGTCGCTAGGCCCAAAAGGTACAAGTCTGTTGCAAACTGTCTCAGTCTCTTTGCTAGAGGGAGCCTCTGACATGACACAAAAGAAGACAGAAACAGTTACTGGAGGAGATATATTGTTTACTTTACGAGAATCAGTGAGCTATAATGACAGCTGTTTGATTAATATATAATCATTTTTTATTTAAATATTGAGATATTAATACACCCTCAAAGACATTTCATGGGAGAATTATGAGTCAACTTTTGTTTAGTGTCATATTTGGGGTTATTGAGTGCCTGTGTTTGGGTGTGCACACGCTCCCAGGCATGAGGTTTTGTGTGGGTGGTTGTTTGTTGCAATTGTTTGAAAAACGATCTGTCTGTCTGTCGCAGTTTCTATGTAAGATGTAGACATCCATCCGCTTTACTGTGAGATGAAACAGATTCTTTTTTCAGCACATGGAATTGGCAGGTTGAAGACAAGGTTGTGATGGGGATGCCTCATGCGATGAGAAAACACCTCAAACGAACTATTTCAGAGGCTTGGCGTGAATTTTAAACATTTGAAACTGTTAGAATACGGATGTGGATGGACCCAAAGGCGGAGAAACTAGACAGGAGGAGGACTCGATGAAACAAGAATAACTTTATTAAAGAGACTGGATGAGAGAAGACTGGGCATGACGTGGACGTGAAGTTTACTTGGCGTAACGTGGGGATGACTTGGCTTGACGTGGCCAGGGTTGACGTGGGGAAGACTTGACATGACGTGGAGAACTTGAGCTAATCGTGGAGGACTTGAATGGACGTGGAGAACTTGAGTAGACGTGGAGAACAGAGTGGGGAAACTTGACCAAACAGGCGTGGGGAAACTTGACCAAACAGACGTGGGGAAACTTGACCAAACAGACGTGGGGAAACTTGACCGAATTACGAAAACTTGACTATAGCTTAGCACACCGGACAAGCAGAGACCAGACTTGACAATACAACAATGCTCCAACAACGTGTGAAACAACCCCACTCCTTAAATACCAACACTAACGAACACTAACAATAGACAGCTGGGACACACAGTGGGCAGAGGGAACCAATTAGAAACACACAGGTGGACTTACTCAGACCTTAACGAGACAGGGGAAAAACACCAGCACATCAGACAACAAACCCTCTCACCAAAATAAAACAATAACCCAACTCAAACAAAACTGAAACATGACAGAAACATGACCGAGCAAACAGATAGGTAATGGGTGAAATTTAGCAGTGCTAAATGATGTGTTTTCTCTATTGTTGCTTCCCCCATGGTCATAACAATGTACTGTACGCTCATAATTATTCTTGACTGAAGATCTCGAATTGGACTCCTTGTATAGTGGTCAATGTGTTAAATTCAGCCTACAAATTTTACTATTGATTGCATTATTCAATACCAATATTTTCTTGTTCTAAACTATTACCTTAAAATCAAAGTTCTTCCCACCTTACTCTTCTACATAGAAACATTTTCCTCAAAATTCATATTCGGGACAGTGATACTCAGTCATCTGGTGCTTATCTAATCTCAAGAAAGGATGGTAATTTATAATTCATGTGCAAGTCTGGGGCTCTGGACTTTCAGTGTCTCGTTGCAGCTGAGAAAAAGAAGCTTTTGCAGACGGCAGTGGAAGCTGACAGTGAGTGGTTGTACTTAAAAATGTCATCTCTAAAAGAAGAGAGGCGAACTACCCCCAGGGTGCCAGTTCTCTCATGTGAGGTTAGCAATCTGTCGAGTCCCCTACTTTAAAAATAAACTCCAAAGGAAGGTGCTGCAATATCTTATTCATCTGAGTGTGATGGCATAATCCAGTTTATGTTCATTGTCTTCAGAACCAATGAGAGCCTCATCTTTGCCAGAGCAGAACACTCATTGTGTGAAATAGTGCACGTCCAATTGCATCACATCCAAGATGAGGATGAATATTTGAAGTACTCTCATACAGTAAGTGCACTCGAGATCGCATACCAGGTGAATTTCACTGTATTAAAGTGGAACATATCACTAACATTGCGTATGGTAAAGGTAAAAATGCTGAATATGCTAAATACTGCAATGCACATTTAAAATGACTTGAGTGTCATTATACACTCAATTTTGAGTGAAATAATGAAAATAATTCTCATCTCTAGAGCTGGGGGAAAAAAAAAATCGACCAAGTCGGATGGGTCGACCACAAAAATTGGTCTATGCAAAAATGCATGCATCAAAGCTATTTTAATAATTAAAAAAAAAACATATTTGTGGCACCTGGAATTTGCCGGAACCAATATCGCGTGTTTCTGCAGATTCTTATTGTTATTCTTATTGCTCCGCATTCACCACTACAAACTAAGGGGTATATTTACTAGGAATGCACCACCAAATGTGCAATATGTGCAATAACCAAGCCACATTGACCCAGTTGGCCACAATGCACTTAGCAACAGACATAAGGGAGTTTGCAAACGCGGATGCTGGCAGACCTTAGAAATGAACTCACTTCGCAAGACTATTTAGCTAGATAAGCATTCGCTAGTAGCATTAACAAGTTCGAACTACAAAGCTACAATACTCAATATATTTGAACGAGACACTAAAGGTTTGCGTCGCCTTTGCACCGCGCTAACCGGCAAAAATTGAGCAATCTGCGAGCGCCTAATTCACTAAACACGCGCAGATGGGGAAATCCACTAAGTGCTCTGCCGAATAGATTGCGTCACGGTGCACCAGTGTTATTTGCGCATATGTAAATGAGGTAATTTGCATACATTTGACGCAAAATATGCCCACCACAATGCAAATGAGACTCATTGATATGCAGCGTTCTAATTCACTAACGCCAGCGCAAATAGCAACACAACGTTTGCGTGACGCAAATAACGTTTTTGGAAAGCATGTGTACAAACATGATCATCAAATAATACCTGCGGTTCATGTTCCACGATTTCTGTGGCAAGATCCCTGTAGGGATCAAGGAAAGGCAGCGATATGAGCCTGGGATCCAGGGCTGTGGCTTTTTGGAGATACTTCTGAAGATCAGGGTCTGTGTACCAGGTCCCGTGCAACGGATTCTTTGACATCTTTTATTGTGTTAGTGTCTTCATCTACTGGTGACATGGATTTGAGAATCATTTCCTTCAGAGGGAGGATCAGTGATGTGGTGGGGGTTGTTTAACTGCTCATGAGAGTGGTGACCGTTTTGAGTGGTTTGAGTAGTGCAATGAGTTGTTCTGCCATTCTTTGTTCATCGTCAGACAACATTCCCATGTCCTTGTTGATGTGATTCCTCAGGCTTTTGTCCATTGTTAATGCAGAATATATGGTAGGCTGCTGTTCTACATACCGTGCTTGCATGTCATATATTGTATTCCATCGAGTTGTCACATCATGTAATAACCTTTGCTTAGGTAAGTTTAACATCTCTTGTTTCAAAGTCAGTGCATGGTGGGCTGTGGTACTTTTTTGGAAAAAGGTGACAACTTTCCTAACTTTCCCAAGGATGCAGGACACCCCGTTGATTGACACTGCCTTCTTAGCTGCAAGGTTTACAGTGTGGGCCAATTAGTTTACATGTGGTCCCAGTCCGTCTGCTTGATTAACTGCATTCACAATATTAGCTGCG
This sequence comes from Festucalex cinctus, assembly GCF_051991245.1. Taxonomy (NCBI): domain Eukaryota; kingdom Metazoa; phylum Chordata; class Actinopteri; order Syngnathiformes; family Syngnathidae; genus Festucalex; species Festucalex cinctus. The sequence continues at coordinate 23,396,709 of NC_135416.1, read as the reverse complement.
TTATCTGTGGTGACTGGTATTGTCATATTTGGCCGCTCCAACTTCCAGTCACTACATTTCTCAGTTTCTCTTCCAAGTGAGTGCTTGTTTGGTTTTCAAACAGAGGGCGTGTCTGCAGTACTGCACTCTTCATTTGCCAGTCCGACATATAGTGGACCATCACAGTTAGGTAACTCTCTGTGGCCTGGGAGGTCCAACTATCTGTGGTTAGTGCGAGGTTTTGTGCTTGAGACAAATCGTTTTTAATTGTTTTGCGCGGAGTGTCATGTGATGGATAGGGCACTACATAACACGGGTCAAGCGTTCAATAGATGACGAAACCCCACATCTCTGACAACTGAAAAGGGCTGTTAGTCTGTAGCTGCGCGCTCCTATAGCACGGGTTATTTTTGTGTATTTATCTGAAGTGGTGCTATTTGTGTATTGAAAAGCATTCTCGTTAGACAATTGTTTTTCCGCTGGTGTTACCTCGAGTTTCTCGGCTGTGCTATGTTCAGAAAGTGGTACATCAGGGTGAGATGCTTGTTCACGTTGCTCGTATTTCCTTTAACGCATGGGCCGTTTATCAAACGTTTGCAGCCGGTAATTTAATTTATTTTATTTTATTTATTTTTTAAGTTTTCACTCCCTCGTTGAATTCGATAAGAAACCCGAAATAATTCCACACCGAGGATTGGTATGAAGCCGGTGCTTCTTCAAATTTAGGTTTCTCAACTTGGCCGCTCGCGCTTGCCATCTTGTTCTTCTGCTTGTGTTTGGCTTGTGTTTGTGTGAGGCCTGAGGGAGGGGGTGAGTGCGCGGAACCGCAACGGTGATTGGACATTACTTTGTGGGGTAGGGTTTGTGCAACAGTGATTGGACAAAGCTCACAGGCAAGGCTTTTCTTCAGCAGGCCAGGCTCCACTTCGGGACTGGACAAGCGCGCACAGTGACGCACACACACAGTGGCATGGAAAGCATCAATAGAAAATTTGTTGCGGACCTAAAACCTGCGGTCCATAAGGGCATATTGTCCCGTGCAGGATGGACCGAACGGTCTGGTCTAAGCCTGAAAATCGTTGCATCCCTAGTATATTCCTTTCGTCAAGCCGAATGAGCGTCATGTATACACTTCAATCGGAATTTACTGCACGACTGATTTGTTTCATGTACAGCACTTTGTATACATCAGACCTCCATTCACAAATAGCGTCGCGAGCCGGTCGTGAAAAATACATTATATACAATAAATATAATAATGTTTACATCAATGCTGAACTATATTTACAATTTAAAAGGTACTTGTGGATGGATTTGTAATGTTTGTGGTTTTAAAAAACATTGTGAGGCTGGTGGTGTGTTCCTATTCCATTGAATGAGCGCTCCAACGGCAGACCTCCATTCAGAAATAGCTGTCTTCGCGAGCCGGTCGTGAATCGTAATATTTCATCCATAGTGGTCTATATTAAATTGTAAATATGTTATATGTATCAATGTTGGCGCGACTTGCCACTCGGGAAATGTTATTTCAGATCCGCACGCAATGCAGGAGTGCAAGCTGGACGTGGACAGTTCAAATGTTGCCGCCCCCTTCTCGCCGTGCGCCAGTTGTAATGGAAAACCGGCGGTTGTTGTCTGGTGTGGTTGCGTGAGGTGTGGTGTGCTGTGTGCGGGCACGATGGAAAAGCAGCATATGTGTGACCTCACTAATGAACTTCTGGAAGAATGGTTTAAAAACAAAAAACCTCATGGACAATCTTCCCAAAAGAGTTGAAACTGTTATAGAGGCAATGGGAGGACCAACATCAGACTGAACCTTATGGATAAGGAATGGGATGTCACTTAAATTAGAATGTAAATCAAGGCAGGTATGCAAATACTTTGGCAGTATAGTGTACCTGCAATATAAAAGGAATACATGAAGGGCAAAACTTCACCAAGGGATTGCTTTTATTTTGTGTATTTAAATTACACGCGTCAGTCTCCCAAGTCGCTAACGTGTAAGCTTATTGGCCTCAGTATTTCATCAGTATAACTGTATATATTTCCTCTTTGTGTATTGTGTTTGTAGTGCCAATGAGAGCAGGTGACACGGCGAGAGAAGGTAGGACTCAGACGCAGAGTGACAGTTGGCCAACAAGGCTGCAGCTTTAATGGCTCGAAACAAAAAACACCTCTCAAAGAGGGAAAAAAGGCTGAACAAAAAGAGCTCCAAACTGGAGATACAAAAAGGGCACTCAAAAACAGGGACAACAAAAGGCGCTCCACTCGGGAGGAAAACAAGGGGCAAACTAAGGGCGCAAGACAAGGCAAGGCAAGGCAATACATCAAACAAGGACTGTGGTACGAGGACTGTGCGGACGCTTCCATGCACTGAGTTGTGACACTTCGGCAACTGACTGGAGAATGAAGGTGGCTTTTATATCCGGGTTGATTGGAAACAGGTGGTGGTAATCATGGGCGTGGACCCGTAATCAGTGAGCTGCAGGAAGGGTAAGTGACCTGGGGTGAGAGGAGAGTTAGTAGGCTACTTTCAAAATAAAACGGGAACCTGACTGTGACAACAAAAGCATGAAACGCCACTCTGGTGGCGGCGTGACAGCAGGGACACAAAATGAGCCTCCCATCAGACAGGAGTGAGTTTCTCTGACAAGGAGAGGGGGTAATAATGAGTTCAAAGACATATCTATGCCAAAAACACAAGTAAAAGTAATTAAAGACAACAGCATCATCAATCTGGCTTGGGGCTGCCAGGCTGGTCTACTCACTCAATGATTTCTACAGGCACCGGTGTGGCTGAATCTCTGGCAGGCTGGGCCACCATCCCATCTGTTTCTCAGCCAGAGTAAGACACTTTGATTGGGAGAGAGTGATCAGCACACACTGTTCCCTCTAGGGGATGAGCATTTGAGGCTGTTTATGACAAGATTATTATGCAACCAGATGATAAAATGGACACACATACAGTTTTTGTCTTTGGAAGTACATGTATTACTCCAAGTGCTTTGAGACCTACAGAATAATACAAATAGCAGTTCCATCGAATTAACAGCATGACATTTTGGTCTACAAATTAACATAAACACTAACACATCACAAATAAATGTAAAATGGTGTAACTGGCTTTTAGACCTAGTGTCAAACTGGCCAGCCTCTTAAGGGTATCTCGGAATCTGAAGAGACAGAAGACATGTTGGAAGACGTAGATGAGCATTTTGACTTAGAAGAGGATGAGGGCTTTTAAGACCTAGGAGCGGACTCTGTGTCAAGTCTTTGGCTCAGTGACAGTGACAGTTTAAAACATGTTTAAAGACAAAGTTCAAGAGCATTATTTAAATCAGATATGAGTTAGTAAAATTGCACAAATGTATTTTTTTTTCCCAATGTATCAGTATGAGTGGAATGAAAATTGTATCTTTGCCTCACCTGAAACAGCAGGAGACATTTTGAAGACTTCATTTACCTTAATACTTTATTTCTACCATATTACATGCAGGCATTTGTTGTATACAATATGACAGTATTTGTACAGACTGCTGGTAAAACAGGCATTTAAAAGTAAATGTATTTCTGAATAAGATTTGCTCTTTTTTGTTGTCTTTGTCCTTGACAAAGTGGACAGTCTGGCAGAATATTTGGTGGAGCTTAGGGAGCAAAGTTCTCACAACCATTTTTCATGTTTGTGTTCTGTATTCTAAAAAAAAAAAAAAAAAACAGTGAATGATTATTTAAGGAATAACAGATGCACAATTGTCATGTCTGCGCTCAGGCTTTTTGTTGTTTTTCTTTTTTCTTCAGTCCAGTCTGGTTGACGGTGGGCGGATCCTCCAGTGACACACCAGCTACTGATTTGTAATCAAGCTGCTTTAAAAGGCCGCTGAAGCTGCTTGGTTTTTGTCAGACGTTTTGCTTACTCTGTGTGTGCTTGTTAGGCTTGACATTGGTTACCTAATCCTTGATTCCTCACATTGTTTTGATTTTGTCTTGGCCATTTTTTTTTTTATTTATTTTTTTTGTGAGTACTCCTTGTTGTAGTTTTATTATTGCCTTTTTTGCAAGCTCTTTTTGTTGTTACTTTTTCCACATTTTTCTGTGCGCTTTCTATTCTTATTTTTTCCCCATACCCTTTGTATGCAGTTTGGGGTTTTGTAATAACATTTTTGTCACACATGTGTCTGTGTTTTGATGTCTGCACACCACACCTTGACAATGATTTGTGTATGAAACCATTAAATATATTAACTAAACGCTTTCACTCATTAACTTTGCTCTCTAAAATATGTATTCAGTTTAGTAACAGTTGATTTGTGGGAAAACCAAATGGACTGTGATAAACAGAAATGGACTGTGATAAACAGAATTGTGTTTGCGCCAGACATAGCGTAACAATCGGCAGTGTGGCACTGCGCACGGGGTTGCGCTTCTTTGTTTTTGTGTGCATGTGTAGCGCGTTTTGGTGGTGGATGATTTTGAGGCCTACGGCTAATCTAACGCGTGGTGGCGCCGAGTCCTTTTTTTCTTTTTCTTCTTAAAAAAGTGAATGAGGCCTGCCAGTCCTTTCGTTGCTTTCCCAATTTTTGTTGTTGTCCCGCTGCATCCATGGCTGATCAGCCACCACATCATGGCAAACTGACCACAGCACGGTTCAAATCTCCGAAGGAGTTCACTTTAGCACCACTACTACTCCACTTACTCAGTGGCCAAATTGTTGCAGCCTGATTGAGTAAATTTTCGTCAGCCTCTGTGCTATTCATCGAAGTCCCAGGAAAAGGGGGGATGGCACACTGTTGATAATTGATCAGTGTTGCTCGTCATTGCAGACTGCAGCAGGATCAGGCAGCTAATATTGACAAATGGAGAAGTTCTACAACTCACCAATCTGCAACTTCTAGATGTGAGTCACACATCTCTGGTTCAGTGGCATAACAATCAGGTCAAGGGGCAAGAGAGTTTTGTGCTAATTCAGGGTCTCAACTTGCCAGTTGCTTGTCTGTTGTGGTTGACCTTCTTTCATCAGCAAAAGCTAAACCCACATCTTGACCATCTCCACCAGGACACACTCGCAAATATCATCTCCCAGACAGAACTGTGGACCAGGCAAAGTTAAAAATAACATTGCTACAACCCTACCAGCAGCTCTTTTTTTTTTTTTTTTTTTAAAGAGCTCAGAATTGTTCATTCGGTAGTCTTACCGATTCAACGTCTTATCATCATTGCTCTTTTTGTGTGTGTGTGTGTGTATGTGTGCGTGCGTGCGTGTGCGTGCAAATACGTATAAATTTATACTCATTAATTCACCTAAAACCTTATAAATATCCCATTACCCTTCGCCTTAACCAGGTACTTCAGAATCTTGCCAGAGTCGTGAGGTACAAATGGTCAGGAGACCAGAGAAAAGGTCAGAAAAAATAAAGAGAAAAGAAAGATAAATCAAAGTGAAATCCAGCACCGACCAAACACTTCCTGCCTTCCCCATGGTTACAAAATCAAAGTCTTGCGCCAACCCCGGAAGCCTCTAAATTCCAACAAATTAGCGAGATCTCAAGAGACCAGAGGAAAAACTAAACAGAGGGAGGAGGGAAGGATCGATGAGGCAGAGTGAGATCCATAGAAGCCAGTACATCCAATCCATCAAAGTGAAATCCAGCACCAACCAAACCCCTCCTGCGTGGTTACAAAACCAGAGTCTTATGCCAACCCCAGAAACCTCAAACTTCCAATAAATTGAGATCTCAAGTGACCAGAGGAAAAACTAAAGAGAGGAAGGAGGGGAGGATAGATAAAGCAAAGTGAGATCCACAGACACCAGCACCCACTGATTCAAGGGGCTGTGGGAGGGAGAGGCAAATTCTGTTTGAGTTTCAGTAGATGCTGGTGCGATGGATCTGGCATGCATAAGGACCACCACCAAAGAAAGAAGCCGTCAACCGCGGTCCAGCAAAGCGAGCACCGCCCCCCGCCCCCCCGGAATCCCCAGGCCGCGGCAGCACCAAGGCCACCCCCAAGCCACCCGAGCGGACACCGGTCGGCGAGCCGACCCAGACGCCCGGAACACCCCCGCCCCAGCCCCGGCCCACACCCCCGAGCCCAAGGCCGCAGAACGAGGCCCGGCGAGCCCCCACAGCGCCCCACCGGTCCCTAGCCCCCATCCCCCCACGACCCCCCCGCACCCCACCCAAACCCGCCACGACCCAGGCCCCGCCACCCCCGGCCCCCAAACCCCCAAGGCACTGCAGTCCATCCCCCCTGATGGCTCCCCGCCCCAACTCATCCCTCCCCTTGGACATGAAGTGCATTAAAATTGGAGGGGAGTTGAAGGGTGAAGACGGTGTTTCCACCCTTCCCCACCCCACCAAGAAATGTGTTGTGTGCCCTATGTGTATATTTACAAAGTGTATAGTGCAAAACTAGTGAAGTGAGTAAGAGGAGCGACCAGCGGGGCCTCACCCAACCCGGCGGGTGTAGGTGGCACGCCCGCCCCCCATGCACCCCACCCCCCCACCCCCGACCCACCACCCCACCCATCTGGCACCACGATAGGCACCGGCCATCGGAGCCCGCCCGGGGCGCCAGGAGTTCTACCGGAGTGGGGCAGGCCTCAAACCCCCGCCCGGCCCCCGGAGCCCGACGCCCGGGCCGGGGAGGGAGCCCCAGGGAGAGGGAGGGGGAGGGGGCAGACAGGGAAGGGGAGAGGGGGAAGCGGGGAGGAGACGACAAGAAGGCGAAGGGGCGGCTGCAGGGGGGGGAGGGAGGGCGACAAGGGAAAGGGGACCGGGAGGCAGAGGAGGATGGGCGGGGGGAGGCGAGGAGGGAGAGGCGACGGGGGGGAGGAAGGGGGAGGGGAGAGGGAACCACGGGGCACACCGCACCCCACAGGGGCCCCAGGGAGCGGCCAAGACGCAACCACTACCGAGCAGACAACGGGGGGGGGGTCAGAGCTACCCCCGCCCGACCACAGGGGGACGGCGTCAAGAAAATTGACTAATTAGCATGCAGTAACACCAAGTGTTGATGCTTAGTGCCCACTAGAAATAAATCTTAAGGAGTTAGTGAGTATAGTGTCGTATAGTGTGGTGTGCTCGAGCCCACTAGCAGCAACTAGGTTCCTGACTATATAAAAATTAAAACAATCAGATACAAAATACCAAATACAGAAGCAGCGAAAACAGAAGTTGCAACGATGTGGTGGCTCTCGTTAACAGGCAGAATCTAGGCAGGATTAAGTTGCCAAATTAAGATTAAAATATTCTATGTACCTAGACCATATTTGTTTAAATCTTGATACTTGATTTTTATTTAAGGCAGAGATTTTGTCCATTGAGATATAATTTATTAGTAAGTTTAACCAGTGGTCGATATTTAGAGATTGTTTATTTTTCCAATTGACAAGGATTATATTTTTAGCAATAGTAAGGGCTATAAGTATAGATTGAGATTGTTTACATGGTAGCTCAGTTATTGTTAAGTCACCTAGTAAACACAATCTTGGAGAAAAAGGAAGCCTACAGTTTAATATATCAGCGAGCTTTTCCAAGATTTTAGTCCAGAAATGCAGCACTGGAGTACATGACCATAAAGCATGAAGATAAGTATCGGCAGTGTTTTGTGAGCACTGGAGACAAATGCCGGAGTCAGAGAGTCCCATTTTTTTCATCATATATTGTGTAATATATGTTCTATGAAGTATCTTATATTGGATAAGTTGCAAATTTGTCTGTTTGGTCATTTTAAATACATTTTCACAGATTTGGGTTCCAAAAGTCTGGTTCCGGAACTATAGACAAGTCTTTTTCCCATTTTAAAATCCGTAAATACGTTTTATTTGTGTATAAAAATAACTTATATATTTTTGATATTTTCTTTATTGTTGTTGGAGAAAGCTTTATAATATCTTTAGCTAAGACAGGCAGTTGGAGCGTATCCTGAAGTGTTGGGATTTGTTTCTTAACCATATTTTTAACTTGCAGATAATGTAAGAAATTTCCGTTTTTTATTTCATATTTTTGGACCAAGTTTGTATACGATATAAACTTATTATCTGAGAAAAGATGATGAAGGTGTGTAATTCCTTTCTGCTCCCATAAGCTTAAATGGAACGACTGATTATTAAGTTGAAAGTCGGGGTTATGCCAAATGGGAGAGAGCCCACAGGGCGCCAATTGAGAGTTTGTAATTTCTAATGCCTTCCACCAGGCAGTCAGGGTGGCGGCTATCATTGGGTTTTTAAAACAATGATGTTGTTTTATTGATTTTGTAATAAAGAGTAAATCTAACAGTCTAAGATTATTACAATCCTTCTGCTCCAATTCCAACCAACAGTTAGTATCTCTGTTGGGTTGTGTCCATAGCACAAGATATTGTAGTTGATTAGCTATATAATAGTGCATAAAGTTTGGTGCCTCTAAACCTCCTTTAGATTTACTTTCCTCTAGAGTAGATAGACTAATTTTAGCTTTTTTTTTATTCCAATAGAATTTTATGATAGCAGAGTCCAGCGATTGGAACCAGTTAGACGTAGGTTTAAATGGAATCATTGAAAAGAAATAATTAATCTTTGGTAAAAGTTTCATTTTTATAGTAGCTATCCGTCCTATTAAAGAGATCGGAAGATTATTCCAGCGCTCCAGGTCACTACGGATGCTATCTAATAATGGTGAAAAATTTAAAGAAGTTAAGTCAGTTAACTTAGGTGAAATTTTAACACCTAAGTATTTTAAATTACCTGTAGGAAAGGAGTAGTGTGGATCCTGACTTGTAGGGTTCCATGAATTTTCTGTAATAGGTAATAATGTTGATTTTGTCCAGTTAATAGAGTAATCTGATAAGTGAGAGAATTTAGTTATAAAGTTAAATGCTTCCCCTAACGAGATAGCAGGTTCTTCTAAATAGAGTAATATATCATCGGCATATAGATTAATTTTATGTTCTATTGTCCCGGAGTGGATTCCTTGGATCCGTCTATCCTGACGTATAGCTAATGCAAGCGGCTCAATAAATATAGCAAATAATAAAGGAGACATTGGGCACCCTTGTCTTGTACCCCTTTGTAGAGTAAAACTCTGTGATGTAATCCCATTAGTAGTAACTGTAGCTTTAGGAGAATCATATAATATTGAGACCCATTGAATGAATGACTCCCCGAATCTATTTAAGACAGCAAAGAGGAAGGACCAGTTAACTTTATCGAAGGCTTTTTCTGCATCCAGCGAAATAACAACTGCCTTTTTATCATACCGCTGTGACATACTAATCAAGTTAAAAAGCCTCCTAATATTATTAGTAGAATGACGACCTTTAATAAACCCTGTTTGATCGCTATGAATAATTGTCGAGATTACTGTCTCTAGTCGAGATGCCAAGGCCTTAGCGATAATTTTAATATCGGTATTAATTAGTGATATCGGTCGGTAACTTGACGGGAGGGTGGGGTCTTTTTCTGGCTTTAATAAAAGTTTAATTGCTGCTATATTCATATCTTGATGTATATCACCCTTACTTTTAATTTCAGTTACTACTCTTAGAAATAATGGAGCAAACATTAACCAGAAATGTTTAAAAAAATATAGCAGGATAGCCGTCTGGACCAGGTGCTCTGCCATTAGGCATACTGTCTAAAGCACGATACAACTCATCTATAGTAAGCGGGGCATCTAGAATATCTTTATGTTCAGTAGATAACTGAGGTATATTTAAGCTATTTAGGAATACCTCAATATGTTCAGGGTTAGGTCTATTAATTTCTGAGTATAGATTTCGATGATAATAGTTATAAAAAATATGGTTAATTTCTTCTGGTGATTGCGTACATTCACCATTTATATCTTTAATAGCCGTTATAAGAGATTTTTCCCGATTCAGTTGAAGTTGATTTGCCAGAAATTTACCTGATTTATTATGTTCAAAATTATTATATCTCAACTGTTGTATTATAAACTCTGTCTTTTTAGATAACATGTTATCTAACTGTATTTTTATATTCTGTAGTTCCGTCCATATTTGATTATTTGGGTTTAATGCATATTCATCCGTTAGTTGTTCTAATTTTTGATCCTGTTTCTTTTTATAAGTTGAATATGATATAATTTCCCTCTAATTACCGCTTTCCCTGCTTCCCAGAGAAGAGATGGAGATATATTTGGAGAGTCATTTATTTCCAAAAAATCTGCCCATTCCCTTCTAATAATTTTATCAAACTCTACGTCTTTCAGTAGTGAGATGTTAAAACGCCATATCGGGGGTAGTTTAAAGGTAGAGTCAATTTGTAGAGTGAGGGAGACTGGTGCATGATCACTTATAATTATAGAATGTATTTTTATAGCAGTTTTATCAACAATAGAATTATTTGTAAGAAAAAAATCAATTCTTGAGAATGATCGGTGCACCGCAGAGAAGAAAGTAAATTCCTTCTTAGTTGGGTTTTGAAGTCTCCAGCCATCGCTGAGGCCAAAATCCTCCATATATTCATCTATTACTTTAGCGGATCGTAATCGCCTTGTATATATCGTATTATTAGAACGATCTATTAACGGGTTTAAGACCGTGTTAAAATCACCTCCAATAATAATAGTAGAATTTGTTGCTAAATCGAGTAACCGAGAGAAAAATTCATGGAAAAAATCTGGGTCATCATTATTTGGGGCATATAAATTACCAATTGTATATACTTTATTAAATATAGTTACCTGGATAATAATATATCGGCCCTCTAAATCTATTACTATATTATTTAGAGTAAAGAATAAATTCTTATGTATATGTATAGAGACACCTCTTTGTCTACTATTATAGGAGGCAGAGTAAACTTGACTAAAATTTTTATCTATAAATAATTTTTCTTCTGATTTTTGTAAGTGGGTTTCTTGTAGGAGACAAATATCTGCCTTAAATTTTGAGAGATGGTCTAAAATCTTTATTCTTTTTGCCTGGGAGCGAGCGCCACACACATTCCAGGAGACCAGAACTAATTTCTGCATACAAGCAATATAGACTCAGTCTTATGTATACATCTATATAAGCTGCTTATTAATATTAACATATTGTAGGATAGCAAAAGAGTAATTATGCAATTTATATAATTTATATAAAGAGAGAGCTAACAAGTAGATAAGTGTAATAGTGAAGAAACGAGGGGGGAAGTGAGTGTGAAGGAAATCTGTGGGGGATTCAACATAACAATACACCAGTAAATAGTGACCTAAGCGAGATTATTATTTTTATTATTTATTTATTTTATTTTTTTTAAGAATATATTTTTATATTATTATTATTATTATTATTATTATTATTATATAGCCTATACATGATATAAATTCATATTCTCAGTTTCATAACCCATTATCCATACATATACATACACATATGTCAAATAATCACACAATACCAATTATCTCTACCAATTATCAGTTAGAACAGCCAAGGGGTCGAGGTTGGGTTTCGGAATAGCTGGCCGTCGATATATAATTTATCAACGACCATCGAAATCCGTTTACCCTCCTGTCTATTTTGTTTCATTATAGGAAACAGTACTTTTCGCCGCTCGTTTATCTCTCTTGGGAATTGATCATTCATCCCGAAAGATGTCCCTTCGATCTCCCGTCCTTTACTTTTTACCAATTCTTTATGTTTAAAATGTTCGAACTTAGCAATAATAGGGCGGGGCTTATTGCCCTTACGAGCTCCGAGCCGGTGTACACGGTGAAAAGAGATATTATTTACCGTCGCCTGAGGGATCTTTAGCGATAATGTCATAAATTTTTTTATCTCGCTCTCTGGATTATCTGGGGTATTTTCGGATATACCTGAAAATATTAGATTTTCCCGCATACTACGGGATTGAACATCTAAGACCGTTTCCTTTAGCATTTTATTCTCCTTTTTAATCGTCTCCAACTCGGCTGTGACAGCTACGAGAGAGGAGCGTAGCTCGGAATTATCTCGTTGGAGATCGCTTACCTGTTGGCTAACGAATTCCAAACTTGCCTTTAATTCTTTGACGTCCTCGCGGATAAGACAGAGGACGTCAAGTTTTTTATTTATGGAATCCAGCATACTCACCGATACGTCAGCGGTTACTAAATCTTCCGTATGTGTTGACGAGTCATTTTTCCTTTTTTTCGAAGGATTATCACGACTAGCCACCAGATCATCCATCGCGCAGCTATAAAAATAATCGTCAATAAAGCGCTCGAGGTCGTCCACACTGGATAATATTTCAGATCTTTCTTAGAAAAGAAAAAAATTGAATTCATCTAGTCGTTAAATTCGGGTTTAATTAGAAATATAAAGCTAATTCTATTTTAGCAGCAGGGCGCCGCCATGTTAGATTTTCCCAGTCTCGCTACCGGTCTCGCGATAGTCACAGCATCTCGCGATAGCTCTGCCCTCTACCCTACCAGCAGCTCTAACAGCCACCTCTTTCTCACAATCGGCTCCAACAGCCATGTCCGTCCGACCAGCAGGTTCAACAGCCAGCTTTGTCCCTCCACCATCTAAATCCGTCGCAGTTTTAATAATACAGATTTTTGTTGCTCCTCCAGTCGAACACAAGACTGTCTGTCTGAAATTTTTTTTGGAAATTCTGCACCAAAGACACTCGACATAGCCAGTACAAGGACATCCTTTATAATCCTGCAATAGAAACATCCTCTGAGGAAATGATGGAGGAAAGTAAATAGAAATCAAACCAAAAGTATTTGTTCTTTTCACCGTGACCATTTATTTATACATAATGCTATTTTGTGTTTGTTATTGTAATATAGCAATAAAGAGTTAGATTGCACATATTTAAAATTAACTTTCCATTTGTCATGACTCGGGTCATGCAGGAGTACTGTTTGGGTCTTGTCTCATGTCCTTGGTCACGCCTGGGTTAAGTTGGAGTTGAGTTTGTGACCTGTTAAGTTTGAGGTCAAGTGTCTGTTTTGTACTGATGCAACCATCATCCAGTTTCAACTAGTTTTAGGCTATATGATGTCTGGACTATGTGATGTCAAGAATCTTTAATGCTATGTGATTTGAAGGACGATTTGTAATCGTGTTACTGGGTCAACAGCCAATCAAATAATTCCATGTCAGTACTGGGACCCACATGTCTAGCCACAACCAATGAGATCTATTCACTGTCTATATAAGCTGTCTGAGAAATGTGTGTTCCCAGATTATTACTGACTGTTCCTCTGTGCTTCTCCGCAGCCCAAGGGGCCTTGGCGTTTCGTGATTCTCGTTTTTTGTTTAGTCAAGTTATGTGAATAAATAGTTAAAACCTTATTTGTGTCTGCGGTTTGGGATCCAACCCTTCATCACGTAACACCATTAGAGTTGAAAGTGAAAGTGTGTTTTGATACTGTATCAATAGATGTTAAAGACAGTGCCATACTTAATGACAGTATATTTTATTTGTGGACAAAACTTCAAACAACATATAAAGAAAATATTACATCAAAGTTTCCTCAATTAAAATAGTTTTATGTCCATCTGTAAAAGAGGTTCACAAATGAAATTGTGTGAATATGACACATCTAAGAATACGGGAATGCAAACAGGTTACACTACATGGTGGCGTTGAGGAAGGCCCGGCCAGGGTAATCAAGTCCATGTTCGGTGGCTGATCCAGGACTGGCATTTCCTCCCACCCTTAACAATATCCCTAGCACAAATATTACCGTTATCCACCCAGAAATAATCCCACACACACACACAAAAAAAAACGTCTTGTGCCATTATACACCACAAGGCCCCAAGACTCAAATGATAATCTTTTTAAAAGAATAAGGAAAAAATACACACCGATATCCATAACTGGACTTCCAATCTGAAAGGGGCGTGGCCGTAGATCCATCATCTTTGTTCGCTGCCATACCTATACACCAGGGGACTCATTTATAAAACTGTGCGTGAAAACTTGCGCAGAAGAGTACGCACGAAAGAAACTCAAAACTCATGTACGCAGAAAAAAATGTAGATTTATGAAACCATGTGTAGACACACATACGCATAACTGCACGCAAGTTCCCTTTATAAATGCCACACGATCCCACCCGGTGTGCGCCGCAGATTCCACGCTGTTCCCCGGCCCAAGTCCGCCTATTTCACCCCATATTTGGCAATGGAAATCAACTCATCTGCGTATCAATAAGCAGCACTTGTTGGCGAACACCAAACCAAAACAATTTGGACGGTCAATGAAAGGCAAGAAAGAAGGCTAAATTCACCATGATGTAACCTACACAGAATTTTTGTGTGAATAGTAGGTAGGTCCTATTAAACAAAAATTAAAAGATTATAAAAAAAAGATGTACAAATTTAAACCCTCATTGAAGAGGTCGAGTCACGGAAGGCCAATAAAATCAAGCAGGACGACTTGCGATAATCCCGCCGCAGGGCGCACAGTGGCAGATTTTTTTTAAGGAAAGAAATAATAATAATAATTTTCTCTGATATAAAGGTTGCAGAAAGAAAATAAGTTGACCACTTTGTCTTTTCCCAGACTAAATTATCTCAAAATTAGGCGAGCAATAGGCCGCCCTATTATTAATGTTAATATTCCCAATGTGTTGCTTATGGAACTTCATCCAGAATCACGGCTGCGTGGATTGCATTGTCTGCACTCACCCCTTGCACTCAACCTATCCGGGCTGAGTCTCTGTAATCCGATCTCCCATGAAGGAGAACAGAAAACCAATGAATTACATCGTAAAGACATGCTACCCCCACCCAAACACCCGTCATCCATCGACTACCGTGCATTAAGTCCCTGAGGGAAGTGGGTGCCCGAACAGTGGATCCACAGGTGATCCACCCTGCGCCGTTGTTGCGATGACCAAACGGGGTCATGTTGCAATCCCAAAAAATCCATACAGTTCACACCATGTTGTAGAAAGTGCTGCTCCAGATGCGTTTCCGCCCGGCGGTGGTTGGTGCGGACGTTGGAGAAGGGTTGTGACCATTGTATCTTCAGCTGCTGACTCATCTCATCCACATACATCATACCGTATTTCCTACACCGGATAGTGTAACGCTAAAGGGCGCTAGTGCTGTCAAATCCGACTACAGCCAAGAAAAGGCACACAGAATAGGTCGGGCTTTGGAGTCTCGTGGTGTGAATAATGACAGATTGAGTTTCCAAGATGTATTGAAAATAGTTGCAAGTTGGATAGCATGAGGTATTTAAAATGATAATACTCAAGAAATTAACACATGTATCTACATATACTTGAGAAGAAATTTTGCTATCTATATAAATACATATACAATGTGGGGGGTTCAAAATCTTCAGGGTTTTTTTTTTTTTTTTTTTCAAACAGGTTCGTTCTTGGGGTAGCTCGCCATCTTTTAGATAAACAGAGCAACGTCAGAAGGGCAAAGTTAGAGTCCACGGAGGGTTATTAAGAGTAGATCCGGAAGCAGAGTCAATATTTAATTGTCTTGACAGTTTTTATTTCCATCAGTTTCCTCTTTTTGAGTAGTTCAAATGTTTGAAACGACCGCCGAGTAAACTGAGCCACAGCAAGGACAGCGTGCACCAATGGCAGTGGAGCAAGAGAGAATGAACAAAGGGGCAGTGGGCTCTTATATGGGATATGCTCAATCAAGGGCACCACAGCTGGGTCTAATTGACACTGACGACGAGTAGGCAAGAGCCAACAGCTCTTAAAGGGATAGCCCCACATAGGAGCTCAGCAGACGCAATTGGAGCAGGTGGCACTCACTTGTTTAAAAATAGTAAAGACCCTCCCCGTTGACCGATTCTTGACCCACCTTCTTGGCTCGCGGCCGCCACAATTGGTCCTTGTACGCGGAAGGCTGGCCCTTGACTTCCCCCTCCTGAAAGCAAAGAGCAGCTCGACATCGTGCCAATCAGGGTCAGATTAAAGTTATGCTTAATAGCCCGATGTGCCCGTCGATGGCCCGCGGAGTAACAAGTGATCAAGGGGAGAACCACCTTGTCCCTTTTACATCCTCCTTCATCCCTGTCCGGAATGGGCATCATTGTAATCCTTCAGAGACCTCCGCAGAAAGGAGTGTGAATATCCCCGGGTCCAAAGTGTCCTGAACACCATCCTAATAGACTCCATCCTATCCCGCCTTCTCGAACAGGTCCTGTCAATCCAAAGAAGCTGGGATTTTAGGTTCCCACGAAAGGTGTGGGAAGGATGATGACTGCCTCTGTGCAACAGGGCATGTGTATCAGTAAGTTTAAAGTAAATCTTAGTATCAAGCACACCCGACTTATGGAAGCCCAGTCCCTTAAATACAGTAACATCCAGAAAATTTACCTCCTGGTGGTGAAAACTAGCGTCCACCTTGATCAGTTTGTGATGACAATTCAGGACCTTCATAAACCGATGAAACTCTGTCTCAGAATGTGGCCAGAGTCCCATTATATCATCCAGGTATCGGAAATATCGCAAGGCAAGTTTATCACACTTGGCCAATGACGCCGTCTCCCACGGTGATATATAAATGTTAGCGTAGGCCGGAGCAAAACTCTTTCCCATTGCAGTCCCTTTAACCTGCAGGAAACATTGTCCATCTAAAACAAAGTCATTACAGGTCAGGTTCAGACGCAGCAAGTCCAAAATTGCCTCATCTGGTCGTCTAGGATCCGGGTGTCGACGAAAGCAGATCCACCGCAGCGACCCCGAGATCCATGTCAATGTTAGTGTATAAACTAACAATATTCAACGTAAAGAAGAAAAACCGGCCACATATTCGACACGCACCAATCTTATCCCTGAAATCTTGTGCGTTAACATATCCCAGATGGTCACATGACAGGGGCACCAGAAAAGAGTCGATGTACTTTGCCACTTTGTAGCTCTCGACACTATGGGACGACCAAGAGGAATAATCCCAGGAACTGGCCACTTCTCCACAGGTTTATGAATCTTGGGCAACATGTACAGTCTGCGAGGCCTAAACGGCTCAGACCCTTTTAAAACCTAGGCCTGTTTTTTTTTTGTCAAAAACTCTTCCCTCTCCAAAGCAGACAGGATTTCTCCAATCCTGATGGTATTCCCCGGAAAGATGGGAGCCGAAAGGGGAGCATAATAAGAGGTATCGCGGAACTGTCGCATTGCCTCCTTCACATAATCCATCCTATCCTGAACCACCACCACGCTCCCCTTGTCCGCCGGTTTAATAACCAGGGAGTGGTCATCCCGGAGCTGGAGTAGCGCCTCCTGTTCTTCGGGAGAGACATTTGGCAGTTCCTTAAAAAATGCAAACCCTTAACATCAATACGGTCCTTCGTAAATAGGTCAAGAACAAGGGGTTGAATCCAACGGTCCTGCGGGTCCTAACCAGAAGGCTCCGTAAACAGGGTCCTGGGTATAAGAATATCCATTATCTTAAGACGCCGATGATAGGCTGTCAAATCCGCCCCAGGCCCAGATGCGGAGGCCTGACTTCCGTGGAGCAAATGTTGGGTAAAATGTCAAACCCCTCCGCAAAAGACAAATCTGTGCATCATTCAATTCCCTTATCACCGACAAATTAAAGACCGTGCCCCCCAAAAAACTATATACAGATCCCACCTCTGTTTTATCCCTTACTTTAAAAAAGTCCACCAGTGTCTCCACATGGCCAACTCAGTCTGTTCAGTCCAGTGCAGCCCATCCGTTGTATTAGCAAAATCAACTATCCGGAAGACATGGAATCCCTACCTTCATCATCCAGAACAAAATTAATTTGCTGCAGTCTAGCATGTAAGGGTAATCCTATATGGAAATTAATCTGTGCTTTAAGCACAATGGCCTGGGGGAAGATTCTCTCCGCTGCCCGCGCCAGCTTTCTAATAGAATCCTTGAACACCGCAGTGTTCTTATTCATTCGGTTGTTCAAACCAAGAGAGAACAACACATAGGACACCTGCGGTGATACAGATGTACGGCCGGTGAGAACGTGACACAGATTTGCAAAGGTGGCCCCCGGAAAACAGTCCACCTGGACCCCGTAGTCCCGAATCTCTGGGAGCCTCACCATATTTGTTAGATGTTACTATGATATACTCAAGTATAATTCTAATAATTTCACATGTCAAAGGTTTTTATTGACAATTAAATGAAATGTATACAAAGTGTCAAGACCTCTGCAATTCGCCCTTGACATGCTGGAAATTAACTTCTGGGCCGCATCCTGACTCATGGCAGCCCATTATTGCATAATCAATGCTTGGAGTATTTCAGAATTTGTTGGGTTTTGTTTGTCCACCCGCCTCTTGAAGATTGACCACGAGTTCTCAATGGGATTAAGGTCTGGGAGGTTTCCTGGCCATGGACACAGAATGTTGTTTTTCTCTGAGTCACGTAGTTATCACTTTTGCCTTTATGACAAGGTGCTCCTATCATGCTAGAAAATGAATTGTTCATCACCAAACTGTTTATGGATGGTTGGGAGAAGTTGCTCTCGGAGGATGTTTTGGTACCATTTTTTATTCATGGCTGTGTTTTTCGGCAAAATTGTGAGTGAGTCCAGTCCCTTGGCTGAAAAGCAACCCCATACATGAATGGTCTAAAATGCTTTACTGTTGGCATGACACAGGACGGAAGGTAGCGCTCGCCTTTTCTTCTCCAGACAAGCCTTTTTGCCAAATGTTCCAAACAATCGGAAAAGGATCAGAGAAAAGTACCTTACCAGAGTCCTCCGCAGTCTATTTGCCACCTTTTGCAGAATGTCAATCTGTCCCTGATATTTTTCTTGGAGAGAAGTGGCTTCTTTGCTGCCCTTCTTGATACCAGGCCATCCACCAAAAGTCTTTGCCTCACTGTTGTCAACTTCCGCTTACCCGCAGGACTAAATCGGGAAAAATGTCCTGATCGACTCTCCAATCAATGGGTCAGTAATTCCCCTTTTCCCTCACCGGCTCTAAGGCGTCAATGTGAGGGGACGGAAATTAGTTAAGCCGATATATCGAAGTAGACTCACCTAGGTTTGTTCACTGTCTTCTTATCATGAGGTCAACCCGTCTTCATCCACCTATTAATCCTGAATGAGCAACCACACAAAACCCAGGAATAATAGCCTGAACACCTCACTTACTTGGCAGCTCCACTTCTCTTAGTTGTTTGCATTTGTTATTGACCTAGTCATTTAATAATCCTTGTTAGGATCATACGGACTTGTTTCACATCAAGCAGGAGTATTCGACTTTATTAATATAAAATGGAAACCTTCATCACTTAGTATTAAAATGCACTTACCTCTTTTCCAAACGTCCGCGGCCACTGCCCGTCTCGAAGGAAAAACAACGAGGTCTTATAAAATGACCTGGACTTTCTCAAAACGTCCCAAAATAATAAAACAAAAATGAAATCAACAAATAAACAAATAAACTAATAAATTCACAATCGGTTTTTAATATTCTTTATTAGGACTCCTAATATATCTAATTAATTAATAAAGTAAAAAACCGAAGGAAACAAATAAAATAATTAAATCAAGGATTGTCTTTCAATAGTTTTATTTTCAAATAATGATATGAACATAAAAGCAATTTTCAAATTCTTCAATGCGCATTCGCCAAACGCAGGGCGCAATTATAGATTTCAAAAATCACAATTACAATTAAAATTAAAATTCATAAAATATAAAATAAAATAGAAAAAGGGAAATCAAACATAATTATTTAAACCTTTAAATAAAGCCTTCTAAGATTGATCACTTCTTCAAAGAGCTCAAGACCTAATTTTAAAATAAGACGTTTTTGGCTAAAAATAAATTGAAGATATGGAAGTGTGTTAAAATGGCTCCGTCCCTACACGCGATTAACTGTTCATAACTTCCTCTTAAACATCTTATTCAATAAAGCATTGTACATTACCCAATTTGGAGAGAAAAGTCCCGTTCGCAGCTAACAGCCAAAGGTCCTCCGTAAAAAACCTAAGTCCTATCACTCTGCTGTACGCTTTCTCTAACAACACACTCCTCACGGGTTGATCGCTTCACGACAAAGAGCTGAAAGCTCGGAGCCCCGATCGTTGCCAGGGGCAATCTTTTATAACCTTGGTTGCGTCACAGCATCTCCTTGGTAACGGTGGTCTTCCGCCAGTCGTTCCCGTCACTTGTAGTCTCTTCATAAATCCATGCGCTGAGATGAAGTAGGACGCCACATATGTTCATAGTCTCATACAAATGAGTAACAAGCGCGTAATATTGGAGCTCATTCTTTACACACAAGCATACACAGGAAACTGGTTGCTAAGCTACACACACCACAGAGCTTGGCCAGTTCCTGTTATTCAAACAAAAATACATTTCAACTTACGTGGAGCTTTCTGCGTAGCAGCTTTCTGCGTAGCTTTCTGCGTACATATGCACGTAGGGCAATGTATCCATCTTACGTGGGGCAATGTGCTCACTCTACATGGGGCACTACGCCATCTTAAGTTGCCATATGCCATCTTACGTGGCCATATGCCATCTTAAGTGGGGCAATATGCTATACGTGGGGCAATACGCCATCTTAGGTTGCCATAGACATGGCAACAACCCAATGTGGGGCCAAAAAGTCACAGTTACAATTCTAACGGTCTTGGCTCTTAACGTGGAGCTATTAAACATCAAATCAATGATAATATTCTTAACCAAACTTATGCAAGCATGAATAACATGTATACACACGACATGTCAAATCCCAAAACCTCTCAGGGAATCTTAACAGGTTAATTCTTTTCATTTGTTACACATCTTGTATGACAATGCTGAGAGAAAACATTTTACATACAGGCAATCACGACATTCAATGCAGTTACAGCTATCTTATCAGCGATAATAGACAGTATCGCATGTAAATAAAAGGAAATAAAAGACAGCAAAGTTTCACAGTGGCTTCAATGTGCTGTAAGCATTGATCCATAATTCAGGTTAACAATTGTCGAATGAAGATTGTGTTTTGTGCGTATTATTATTTAATTCAGGATACCTTCATTTACTTATTTATTATATATTAATACGTGGGGCTTCAGGATAACGTTATTTATTTTTTAAACGTAAGGCTTTATTATTACAACGTGGGGATATATCAAACTTCAAAATGTGGGGCAATACGGTTAAAACGTGGGGCTTAATAAGGGATGACCTGTCCCTGCTAAGCAGGCGGCCCTGGTTGCTTAGGTTTGGCGGCATCTGGTGGTTACCTTGGGGAACTACACCCAGAGGCCAAAGTGTGATTTTGTCAGCCCTATAGACACCAATTCCTTGATCTTATGGACACCAATTGATCTCTAATTCTAGAATTGAGTTCAGTCCATAAGTTGTCATTTAATTTATACATGATATGGCGCAGCATCTGACCCACTCGATCCCACTCAATTCGACACCCCCTCCTAGAGATCATCAGTGTCCCCCATGCAAATCAGCTGCATGAGCGGAGCGACTTGCTCAAGCTCCCCATCCAACCCCATCATCCACTCGTCCTCCACCCCCCCTACATCTCTCATTGGAGACGCCGGGGAGACAGAAGGCAAGGAGACGGATGAAGGATCAGGAAACGGAGACCACAGGCCAAAATCACCTACCATCAGGGAGGGCGACAACGCAGCCAACGAGTCCTCATCCTCGCTCAGCACATCCGCCGGGCCATCAACAAATGATGAAACCGCGGGGGAGACTGGTCTCAACAGTGGCATGACCTTACCAACTGGAGCCTCCTGTCGGGCGGCTCTGGGTTCCCCAGGCTCTTCAACCCGGTCCAGGGGGGGCGAGGGGGCCGTTTCAGGCGCGCAGGGTCGCTCCTCCCCAGCACTGGCCCTGGCTTGTTCGATAGGTCTGGCCTTCCTCTTAGGAGTGGCGGCTACACAAAAGCCAGCCGGGGTATTAAAAGTTAAGCGTCGAGTACCGTCAAACAAACGCCATACCATGCGCATCAAAGGGACAGTCCTCCCGATGAGCACCCATTTACTGTTAAAATGATAACGTGTGTCTTTTATCGGACTTTGAACCAAACCTTCCAACTTACTTGAGCCCGCGAGGTCAGCAAAGCCAGGCCACGTCCACATTTTACTCCAGGCGGAATCAAAAAGATCATGCACACCTCCCGCGATGCCCTTAACATAAGTCATATAAAGCCCGTCGGGTATGAGCCACATGTTGTTACTCACATCCCTCGGAGGCAAACGATAACAGCAGTGCCCGTAGTAATCGTCTCCCACTACCCAAGCTGAGAAGAGGAGGAGATCGATTCCACAAAAGGCACACCGTGGCACATCAAGGTAATCCTGGTAAACACACAAACACAATCCGACAATTCTTAAACCTGAGGAGAGCCGGCTAAATTGCGGCTTCCAGTATATACATTCTGTTCTTGATCTAACTGATCATCCGCACCCGCTCTGTCGAGAGAATGCGGAATGCCACTACGCCGAGAGAGCGAGGGTGTGGTCGCTCTCCGAGTAGCGGAACCTTTTGGCGGGAGAGTAAAAAAAGCTGCATATGTAAAAAACCAAACTACTAAAACTAATTGGTCGACCAGGCGCAGCCAAAGGAGAATTGAAATTATTCCCCAAACTATACCCCATAAAGTTAGTTTAGCTGTTCGCCACATCCAAACCCTGCTGCCCGTAGCCACAGGATTTCGTTGAAGGCGAATCACCATATTCATGATATACAAAGCCAATGCCATGGCAAATATGCCTTCTAATATAACTGCTCCATATAAAACCTCAAAAATCATGATAGAGGTTACATCTAAACAAACCCAACACACCAAGAGGAAAGTTTCAGCTACCCCTCTTGGAGTTTTATAATTTATTCTAATTCGGCCATGCATGTACACAATGAAGCATCCCAATCCCAGTGTGTATGTACAAAACACAAAGCGTAACACCAGTACCTTGGTAACAGCTATCACCAAAATAAAGGGTCGAGTTAACTGCCAAATGTCCCATTGTCCAGTACAGCAATAAAGAAGCCATATTATAAAAATCATCCAATATTCAGCTTCACTACTTACATTCTGAAGAGCGCCTGGTCTCCCTTTAGTACCATTAACCGCACCGCATGCCATGGTCATGTGTAGTTTTACTGTTCCGCCAAAAAGTGTCAGTGAGGATTGAGGAAGTCAGGGCTGGTGTTTTTAAAATCGAGTCGATCCCGCCCTCTTTTGCAGCCCTTCCTCAATACTCAATAACCTCCTCTTCGACGCCCCTCCCCAATTTTCCTGTAGCTCATTGGCCAATAGCCGAGCTTTTACCATATTAGGTGAGGCTTTCTCTTTGTGTTCTCGACGAGGACATAGCGACAAAGATCCTCTTTTAACAAATACAAAAGCTATCACTGCCGCTAAAACAATTCCTAAACCTAGCAGGAACCAAAGTCCCACATCTTGTGCTAAATTTGACAGCCCGGTTTTTATACCCTGAAAAGCCGTCTCTGCCACATCTTCCACAACTTCAACGGCTGTTGTGGCCACAGTTTTAACTACACCCTTTATTGCCAATCCAATTCTCTCATACCAAGTACATACATGTTCCCCCTTATGATTGTATTCGTCACTGTGTCCACAATGCAGCCATTTTTCAGCAGGTTCTTGGCATGTACCTGGGCCATAAATTTTATTGAATCCCAGCCAATCAAATCCTGTAACTACGTCTCCTGCACAAAGGGACTTTCTAAATGCATGTCCCTCTAAAATTTGCATAATGGAGTCAGGAGGCTTGGGGATAATTTTAAGTCCTACCATTTTAGACAATTCTTTATCATTGTCCCATCGCGCGCAGTAATCCCTTCCTACCGCTTGGCTACGAATCCATCTATTACTACTATCCTTAATCCATACCGCTCCCTCGATATTGGCATAATCTTCATCGTGGTAACGTGGGGTACAAAAATTCTTAAACCGGGATTGAACTTTGAAACAAGGTATACGTGCTAATACAATTGTACAGTTTTTAAAATTTTTCAGGGCATTACCTCCTTTACACACCATTTCCCATGGCCTTGGATTAGCGTATAAGGCTGGTCTCTCAACGTCAGGCCAAATGTCGTTCTCTTTAGAATACACTGTCGCAATATATTGGTATTTAACCCAATAATTGTCCGACTCTCCTAAGCATGGTAACACGTCGTTAACAATTTCATCTTTATTGAGTCCCCACCACGTCTTACTCTCGTCTCTCGTATGTATTTCTTTCCAAGCTTGTAGCACCCCTTTAATCGTTAAGTTTGTTTTTAACCCTGTACAGTTATAAATCCAATGTGTAAAAGGTGGCGTTCCCATTTCCACCAAGGGGCATCGCGGTGAAATACCACTTATCCATTCCTTCCCTTCCAATCTGTTAAACATTCTTAGTGCTACACATTGATCAATTTTATCAAAATCACCCTGCGGAACATTACGTAAATCATCCGGCGTAGGAATTCGTTGAGCCCACATTTGTACTCGTCTTATATTTAGTACAGTTATTTTCACAGTCTTATTAAAGGTTGATTCCAACACATACGTACCCCTTTTCCATATCCATGGAAAAGAGTTATTCAACCACTCTTCGTGCTTCACTTCTATCTTCCTGTCACATAGTGCGTTTTTAACACTCATTGCAAAAAGGTGAGTAAGCAAGGTACTCGCGCCACCTCCTAACCCTCCTTCGGGGAGGGTAAGACTACTGCCGCTATCCGCAAAGCAAAACATGTGGTAGGGCACGGGACAATACCTCATCATATTCCAATCACAATGGCTATCATTATAATACAACTGGGCTTTACTTAACCTAACCCTGCATCCCGGCCGTTTCTTTATTACTTTACTAACTTTATTTATTTTATTTATCACTTTTATTGGAGGTGTAATTGGTGGGGTCCTCCTAAACGTATTCCTTCCAAAAATAGTCGCGGCGTATACCGTCCTACGTAATCTATTATGTGACCGGGTCTTATTTAACCTAACTCTGTACCTCGGCCGTTTCTTTTTAACTTTCCTTGGTGGGGGCTTTTTGAACCCCTGCATTCCAAGAAATTTCGGTGAGGCGAAAATCGTACGTTTAAAACGTGGGGCAAAAACTTCAATCGCCCTCGGCTTTCTAAATTTTTTAAGCCTTCGTTGATGAAAAACTAAAGGGTACTTACCCGATGCTGGAGCAGGAGTACCTGGTAAGTAATCACTGGTCCCGTTGACCCTTGGTCCCTCAATGGTCCCGTTGGTCCCTGGTCCCTTGCATCGAAAGGTTAAACAGCTCCAGCATGGTTCCCATGCCGGCCGAAGTTCGGTACAAGTGTCATTTCGTGGGGCCGCTGGAATTCTGAAATCCGGGTCGTCAGGGTCTGTCTCCAACCAGTATCCTCCTGTCGCATCTGGCAACCTTGCACAATATTCATTAACGTACCAAGAAGGATCTCCTTCCTCAATCTGGACCCAATTATTTCTAACACTTCGTTGCTCTAACTTTTCCAAGCATAACAAAGTAACATTAACCATGGAGTCGTTTGCTGTGCTACTAATCCGGTAAACTACTCGAACTTTACACTTACTCTTTGATTTTACAGGGTACGTGGTGCTTTCTTTCAAAACCTCCACCGCTATATTATAAAAATCCGGTTGATGAACTTTGTCGCGAAGGAAGGAATTCACGAGGGCGGTTCTCTCTTCCTTCCATTGCCCCTCACAGGGATTGTCCGCTCCGGCACCGCAGGCTTCCCTCTGCGGTCCCTTACTTCTCTTCCATTCTTCACTGACATGCATTACCTCCACTTTCCAGCACGTTTGGTTGGCTATTTTAGTGCTGCCATACCGTATCTCAACCAAGTCAATGGGACTAATTGGAGCTACGCTGTCGAAGCTGAACCTTCGCCTTCTCTGCGCTCGCAGTCCCAACAAACAATAAATCAAGGTTATTACTATCAAGCAAAGTATGGTGGCCAGCCAAACCCTACCGTACACCCAGCGTCGTCTTCGACGGATGACAGGAACGTTCATGTAAACTCTGTCCGCTTCAGGTTGTTCATGAACGGTGTCCAATGGGTCTTCAAACAACGTGGGGCCACCTCCGTATGTAGGAATCTCATAGGGGTTCTCAACCCTGTTCCTACCGTTGCCACCACGCTCTGGCTGGCGGGTAATTGTTCCTATATTGGCGTAAACATGCGGCTCTCCTCTTACCTCTAGAGTCAAAGGGTGAGGCAAGTTTAAAGTCGCAGGTCTAGGTATTTCATACAACGGGGTATCATAACCTGGAGGACTCCATCCTCGGTTCTCAAACCTTACCCTGTTCCTGGCTGGACCAGGTGTTCCAAATGTCACTAATTTACCCTCGCTGTCGCCAAAACTTTGATCTTCCTCCATCGCTTCCTCGTAGCTACGTTTCATACTCTCTACTAACAATCTACCTTCTGTAGACTACTAAATTTCAAACTCACCCTGGCTCCTCCCTCTTTTCTGGGGGTTGGCCTCTGTGGGGCAAAGCAAGTCTTACAACGCTTCGTTACATAATTATTTACAACGTGGGGCACAATCATCTGATTTCTATCAAATCGATTCCACCGTCCACTGAGCCAAATACATTTTACTTCATTTCAAAAGGGGATTTCTACATCTATTTGATTATATCCAATTTCCCCCGCACCTCCTAATCTTTTTTACTTACTTCCATCATGTTTGGCCCTCAATTCAGCCAATCTGTCTCGCATTTGATCACGACGAAACTCTTGATAATCAAACAACAAAGCTGTTGAGGGTCCTGGTAATTCCTGCTGCTCAAGGTTTGCGGGGGTCTGGTCAAGCTTCTCTACTTTGGCCTCTAATTCCCTAATTCGCCTTTCCATTAGCGTAATTTTATCTCTCAACCCTTCCTGCTCCGCATTCCTGTCCCGAGAATCCTTAATTAAAAACACCCAATGTGGCCTAAATTGCCCAATATCTACTAAAAAATTGTTCAAAGCCGGTACAAATGCTCCTAAAAAATTTTCTAATAATTGTCTATGTGTCTCTAATCTGGTTACTCTAGTCTTTAGCTCAGCAATCTCACCTTCCATCTTCTTCTTGTTGCTACTTCTCAGCGGATGAAGAGGGCTGTGGGTCCTGGCGCCTGTTCCAAAAGCGTGACAGGACCCCCTTAAGGACCTTGTGCTCCTCTACCTCATCAACCTCGCTATCTTCGCTTGCTTCGCCTTCGTACCCTTTACCCTCTGGCTCCTCCTCGTTAGAGGAGGGGCTCTCACTTATCTCTGGCTTTTCCCTCCACTCTGTTCCCGACCCTGCGGCTGGAGTTTCCGGTACAACTCCCTTTCCCGGTTGCTCCTGTTGAGGAAAAACGGAATGGGGGGCTTTTATACACATTTCTGCCAATTTTTTCCATTTAGGTGCATTATTATACCGCCATGGATTTTCCTCACAAAATTTAGGGCATCCACGCAAAGACCAATGCTTTTTGTGGTAGCCTAACACGTTTCCTTCTCCGGTACAACCCGGATAGGGACATCCTTTCCCCTTATACTTCTTCGGACGACCCCTGAGGTCAAAGTCTCCCTTCGACCTGGGTGCCTTGTGTTCATCCTCTTCTAATGAACTCACATAAAGATATTCCAGCTCTCTTGTGGCCACTTGAGCCAATGCCAACAACTTCTCATTACCCTTAGGCTTTACTTCTTCATCTACCCTCTCACTACTATGCCCTCTTGTCGGCCTAGTACCAAAGTATTCTCCATTAAAAGTACAGTTGGGGTGCAGCCGTTTGGCTTCCTCCTCTGTACTCATCGACACTGCCATCCCTAACGAGTATATTCCCTCATAGGGTTTCATAGCCATCATTACTTTTATCTTCAACCAATATATCGGGTCCCCCAAAACCCATCGTCGCGGCATTGCTGGACTCATTTTTACTACTACTGTTTTAGCTTTATATTCCATTCTATTCAATGTAGTCTCCTTTACTACATGACTACCATCCACAGCGCTAATATTCACTGCTTTTTCCTGCGGGACATCAGGCAACGTTTCCATTGGAATGTCCCCTCGGGCCAAAGCAACATTGATTAGCGTGGGCCAGGGGGTTCTTGGTTCCCCCCCACTTAACACAGGTTCAACGTGAACTAAAGTTGGCACCGCTTCCGAGCCAACAATTAATGGAGCCAAGCCATACTTACCTCCATGCGGTGGCCAGTTGTTGTAAAGCAGTGCCTGGAACCTCGGGTCGCGAGTCCTCTCGTTCACTTCCATCGGCCAATAGGTCAGCAAATCGGAACTTAGCGACTTTATCGAAGTTTCTGCTCCAGTTAACTGCCATCCCTCGGCCTCTCCTGCTCTCACTAGTGAACCTTTTCCCATTCTCATCCTACAATGTAGGCAATACAGTATGCTCTCCCCGTCCCACAAACATTCACAGTGCTGTGCCTCTGTATTCTCTTGCGGGGCTAAGTCCCACTGAGCATACGCTTTTATCCTAGGTAGGCTTTTTATTCTACAGTATCCACACACCTGTATTTCAAGCACCTTAGCCGGGCCTACTTCACTCAAGTCCGGCTTAAAGCCATCTACCCAATACTTATTTGCTATATTCCACTGCTCCCTCGACTCCTCGTTTCCATCGCAAATTACGCAGGTCGAGACAGCCGGTTGCCAACTAAAATCTTCCACTCTATTATTAACATATCCTCTCACTGCATTCATCCAAAGATTAAATGCCTTACCGACCATTATCACCTTCTCCGTCCTCCGCACGATGACAGCTCCTTTCATCATGACAAGCTTGACAAAGTCCGGAGGGACTGGTTCCATTTTTTTAATTATTTGTCTTACTCCTTAACTTCAGGCTGAATTAACTGGTATCGGTTTTAGCTGCTCTACCCCTTGGACTCCCTTCTTCCTCAATCGCACTGTATTTCTGTCCAAAACTTCTTCCACGATGTCAAACTGGTCATATTTCGCTTTCACTGCCTGACTATCAAAAGGACCATGAGCTTTTATCCACACTCTCTGTCCTACCTGAAATGGGCACTTTCCCTTTTGAGGGTGTTGTGTGCTTTGCATCCGTCCTACCTCAGGTGCGACAAAGGGGCGCTGGTTCAATTCCTCTGAGGGGGAAGGTCTATCTGCTCGACACCTCCCATTCAAATCCTTGACCAACTCCACCAATCTCTCACTCCATTCTTTTCCATTAGCATTTTTCCCAAGCCAACTTTTAACTAGACCAATGGTCCTTTCAGCCACGCCGTTAGCTTGAGGGGTGTAGGGCGGCGAATAAGTTCTTATTATTCCCCACTTCTGACACCACCTGTCTATTGTAGCGTTTTTGAAATGAGTTCCATTGTCAGTTCTTAACTCTCTCGGTATGCCTAACCACATACAACCTTCTTCTAGCGTTCTCAGCACACTATTAGCATTCGCATTACGTACAGCTTTCAAGCCAAAATGTCCTGACATCGAATCTACAAGCACAATAAGATATTTCTCACCTTTAGTGCCGCTTACTCCCATGGGGCCTGCTACGTCCACGCAAACTGATGCCCACGGAACAGTGCTCTTAATCGTTAATCCGTCCACTCGTTGTCCTCGGCGTCCTGCATTATATTTATTACACAACTCGCAATTTCGTATAACTGAACGAATTTTCTTTTCCGGGATCCAAAGTTCCAGTTTCTCCAACTCTCTTTTTGTGGGCAAGGCACCTCCATGGCCTAGCGCTTCATGTACGGCTTTAGTCACCTCACACACAAACTCATTCGGGACTAATTTTCCTCCTTTGGGAGTATCGTCCCATTTTTCTGCTCCTACAATTACCACTCTTCTCTCTTGAACGTATTTATCTATTTCATCATTACCTCTCCAGTGAGCCCCCTCCTTGACGTGGGCTTTCTGGTGAACAACATCGATAGTCATATTCAACCTTAACTCGGCTATTTTCTTCCACAACTCAGCATGAGCAATTTCTTTGCCTTTCGCTCCTTCAAACCCATTTTCTTCCCAAATGGATAAGTCCTCTTGGAGCGCCTGAGCACAATAGTGACTATCGGTTATAAGTCTTACTCGACTCACGTGTAATCTTATGGCCTCTAACAATCCTTCTAACACCGCTGTAGCCTCTCCTGCTTGGGCACTGCCAGGAGTCTGACCTTTCCGGCGGCATACCTCTTTACCATTGTGTTTCAGGATGAAGCCCCAGTGGGCATTCTGGTCTTCACCCTTTTTAGAACCGTCTGTGTATAAAACCCATTCATATGGCTTCTCCTCACTATTTACAGTTTCCGCCTGTTTTTTAGATATGGATTTTGCTGGTCCTATCTCTAAATCGGGGTCTAGCAGGATATCTTCCCACCTTCCCCATCTCACATTAGTCGCTTTAGTACTTTCTAATGTGTCTTTACGCAGGTAGCGATGTACTTGACTCTGCGTAACAACTTTTATGCCTTGTCCCTGGGCTAAGTCTTTTAATGTTCCCCAATATTTAGCAAGAACCGCTAATTCTCTCTCCTCCTGGGGAAACTTTTTCTCAACATTATTTATAGTGTAAGTCCACAATGTTACCAAGCCAGCACCTTCATTACTAACGCTTACCATTGCATTATCCTCATCACATTGAATTTCGGCTACTAACCTAACTTCCAAACTTCTCGGCTCAAGGCGTATAGCATTTTTTACTGCGTTTTTGAGCCCCTCTAAATTTTCCTGGTCTTTAGCCGACCAAGGCCAATCTTTTGTTTTCTTTTCATTAGGATTTTTGCGCAATCGGGCATAAAGGGGTCTCGCAAATTTCTGGTAAAATGGAACATGATCTCGGACATAATTACACAATCCTAATATTTTCTGCAGTTCGTTCTCGGACGTTGGTGGCAAAATTTGTTCTATTTTTCCTCGATATGCTTGCGACAGCCCCAAGTCTTCAAACACTTGGAATCCCAAGTAATCCACCTGAAACCTGGCAAGCTGACATTTTTTAAGATTTAGCTTCAATCCTGCCGCCGTCACTCGCTCGATTACGGCCTGCAAAGTTTCCAAATGTTCCTCCTCCGTGTCACTAGCAATAAACACATCATCAATGTATACTGTGACTGGGAGACCTTCCAAAATATGCAAGACAGCTGATTGAAATACGTTCGGGGAATTTTTATATCCCTGCGGCAACCGCTGCCAAACGTATGCTTTTCCTTTATGCGTAAACGCTGTTTTCCCTTGTGATGCTTTGGCAATTCTCAGGGAAAAAAATCCATTTGCAAGGTCAATACATGATTTATACTTTTTTACTCTTAGTGTTTTTAATGACGCCTGGGGGTTTATGAGGCTCGCTCGGTTGGCCACCGTACGGCGGTTCAAAGCCTTAAAGTTAATGACTGGCCTCCAACCCCCTCCTACCGCTTCAGGCTTCTTAACAGCTTGAATTGGGCTATTGGTAATCGGGTTTAGTTCTTCACGAATAATACCAAGTGCTAATAATTCTTTTACAATTACCTCCATTTCGGCAACTGCTCCGGGGTTAAGGGGATATTGCCTTACGGGCGGATGTACCCCCCCACATATAGTATGCATATATTTTGCTCCTAAATCACCGCAATCATTTTTAAAATGTGCGACAGCGGCTTTGTCTATAATTTCACCTAATTTCTTTTTCCCTTCCAGTGTCAATACACTGTCTTGAATCTGTTGAGCTTTTACGGCTGGTACATCTACTGACTTATACCATTCTTGATTAGGCATTATTTTTGTTGGGCCTACCCTCACTAATTTCGGTTTTAGTTTTTCCCATCTCTTTTTCGCAACCTGCTTTTTATTTTTAAACTTTTTCATTTCTTCTGCATCTTTTAACGTCAACAAATTGTGAGGTCCTACTACCCACACAATTCCCTTCCAAATTCCTACCGGCATTCTGGCAATCGAGCCATCAGCTACCATTACTTGTAGGTGTCCGATTTGTTTTAAGGCTCTACGGGTCATGGACACCTCAGCCCCTGTGTCTACTAAATAGGGTATTCCCTCCACCTTAGCATAAAGGTTATCCCCTACTCTGTAGACTCCTTCCAGGGTGACCCGTGCCTTTGTCTCCATTACTTTTCAGGCCCCCCGGAGGCCGCAGCCTTGCGCGCCTCGAGGAAGGCCTTCCTTTCTTCTGGGCTTAGTTTGTCAAATTCTTCTTTGGGCATGTATGCTGGACCTGGTCTTCGCGCTGTTGGCTGTTGTCTTGGTTGGGGCCTCGCCTGCTGTCCTGGCTGAGTGGCCGGTCTCTGATTTCCACTCGTTCTCTGTTGCTGAGGCCTCACATAGGGGACAGTCTGAACTGGTCGCTGAGCTCCCTGCTGGACTTGCTGTTCGTTCCCTCGGGTACGACTAGCGATTGGTCCGGTTCTCCTCTTCTCAGCATTATGTTTGTTCAAGCGATCCCACTTCTTAACGGAGGCTTCAATTTTCAACGTTGTACTATTCGGAGCCATTTTCACAAAGACAGCTTCGTTCCCTTTATCCTTAACAATCATCCGCAGCACCTTAATATACCTATTTGGCGATATAGCCTCTTTAATTTTATGCCACACGTTTAGCAGTGAAACGTCCCTTTTTAATTGCTCCCTAGCCCTGTTAATATGGGCATCTTCATCTTCATCTTCGCCATCCACCCACCTTTCGTAGACCTGCTGTGGTGTTTCGTTTGGTCCGACGGGGCTGGCGATGATGTACTGGAGCCATAGCTTCTTCGCGCCATCTCCTCCTGGGGCATCCCTGATCATGGGCCATGTCTCAACTAAGTACTCTTTAGCTGTTTCTAGCCTACTTTTTTGGCGAACCAACTCTTTTAAGGTCTTAAACTGCTGCACATCACCTTCTATGTCGTGTGGCTGATTTATTGGGTTTGGTACTATTGTAGTTGATCCCAGCTGTGTCATGTATTGGGACTGCTGGTTCAAAAAGGCTCTTGGGGCCGCTGGTACAGTTAACGTAACCGCGGCTCCATCATTATCTGAATCTGAATTCAAATCATCGTCGGCTCTCAACTCGCATTTTGCTTTATCATTTATTGCTTTTTTGAGCCGTCTCAACATAAAATCATGTGCCACCGCCATGTAACCATCCCTGAAATTCTTAGTCAGGTCTTGGTGAGCAAGTAATGTGGTATATGGCGGAGCCTGTAAAATGTTAACAGCCTCGCGATAAGTTATTCGCACAGTTAAAGCCATTTTACTATCTAGCTTATTGAGCCAGGCAGGTGGATAAGGGCGATTTACTTGCCCTGCCTCGGGTATGTAAGCTTTTCGCCCATCCTTTGTCTCAATACATCCCCAACTAATATCCCTAGCTATTCTTTCTGAGGACCGGTACACATCAAACGTGGGTTGAGGGTTCTTCTTTCTTCTATTCACCGGTCTTGTTACTATTTTTGGACTCCGGCCGGGGTTGGCCGGGTCATCGTCTTCTGACGAGGTTGAGTCCCGGTCTTCATCAGCGGGGTTAGCGCCAATCGCGGTTGGGACTGGAGCTTGCTCTCCACCGTCCTCCTCTTCACTCCCATCTTCTGGCAGGGGCACCGGCATCATGGGGGGTCGTCCCGGAAAGGGGTCCCGTGCTGTTCCAGGGGTAGATGTGACGGGGCTAAAAGTTACCGTTCCCCTCGGGGCTTTATTTTTCCCTTTCGGGGCCTGTCTACTTGGTCCCGCACGTTCTTCATCCTCTACCACCCGGGCAGCTCCTGACATCCCTCCACTTACCGGGGAAGGCACGGGAGTTGTTTTAACTGGGGATGGTGACTGGGGTGAGTCCCTGAGTTCTCCGGTTATTGTTTGCTGGAGCTGGCGTCGTTCACGATCTATCTGCCTACTGCGGGTTAAAATCTCATCTGTCACTGATTTAACTCGCTCCTCTCTCTGCTTTTTTGATATTGCTACCACAAATTCTACTCCCGATGGTGTTGTCACGGGTGTTTTAGCTCTTAAGGTGAAGGCCGCCACAGCTATGGACTCGGCCTGTTGCCACTGCATTTTCCCAGTTTTAATCCAGTTTACATCTATCACTATTCTCACCGCTCCTTCACTTAGCGCTTTGTCAACTCCTCTCTCCAATGCTTTTGCCATTTCATCCGCATACTGTGACTGCTCGTTTTTGGGGTTCCACTCTGTCCCTGGCACGTGAATTATCATGCCATAGGAAGTGTCCCCGCCACTAGTTTTTGCCGCTATTATTGGCCGCTGATAATTTTTCTGTAATTCCTGTTTAAGTTCTGATTCATATTCTTGTCCTGCTTCCTGCCTTAAAATATTCCTAAGCGCCTTACCATGTGGTTTTAGTGACCTGTCTGTAATTATCACTATAGCATCTCCCTGTATTCGCCAAGGGCTTCCCACATAATGACACAATGTCACTCCATTCCCGATTGAAACCTTCTTGGTTTCCTCCGGCAGCCCCTCCAGGGGCGCCGTCCTTATCAGGGGAGTCATTCTCACAATTATGCCCGAGCTTTCATCCTCTGAGGCTCCCGCGTCCTCCTCTACGGGGACACATGAGCCCGTACCATAAAAGCCCTCTTCACTAGCGGCTTCAGCAAACCGCTTCCTCGCCATTTGGAGCTCTTTCAACTCCGGTCGTTCCCAAAGGTTGAGGCTTAAAGCTTCAGTCCCCTTGGGATCTGCCAATTCCACCTTGACATGCATTTTCTCGGCAAGGGATTTTATTGTCGGGTCCCACTGGACTCCGGTACTAACCACTTCCATCACATTATACACATCCAACAACATAGACCACCAGTGGACCCAAAGGCCCACCGTCCCAGAGGTGCATCCCTCCTGGGGGTGGTTTACTACTACTGTCGCTATGCCCATTATTTCGGGAAATTCACTCACGAACATTCCCGTTCCCTTCACCGCCTTTCCCACCTAGACTGCGAGGTCTGTCGGACGGATCGAAGGGTTGTTTATTTCCAGGTGCCTTCTGGCTCCTGGTGGCCATCGATCTACACCTTCACCCAGTAGCATAATTACTACTGGTATATCTACTTGTTCTAGAGGATGGAATTCAGGCCTGAATCCCGCTCCCCTCTCTGTAGGGCTGGGAGATTTCTCCCTCCCATTTTTCCCTATCAATTTTTCCATTACTTCACTAGCGTGTTTTATAGCCCGCTTTGCTTCTTATTGTAGGAGTGGAGCTATCTATTTCCGAAGCCTACCCGTGTACTTTGGGTTACAGGGACGTACTATAGCTCCTGGTTACTCAGCTCCGTACCCGTGTACGATGCCTCTACTTTTACCGGGACTACCGACTTCGGGTTTCCTACCTTTACTCGTCGTCGGATGTCCTCTCTCAAACGGTGGGGTGCACTGTCCTTCCAAATCGGTTGTAATCCACTCCGCTTCCCTTTTTCGGGCTGTGACTGTCTTCTTGTGCCAATGGACACTCCTGTCAAAAATCGAAAAAGGCTGCTTCCACTAGAACATTA
Organism: Festucalex cinctus; assembly: GCF_051991245.1. NCBI lineage: Eukaryota > Metazoa > Chordata > Actinopteri > Syngnathiformes > Syngnathidae > Festucalex > Festucalex cinctus. Next base: position 23,361,397 of record NC_135416.1, on the reverse strand, counting down.
GTCTAGTGGAAACTCCTACCTTTCCTCCTTGGTTCTCAACGACTTTCTTCTTGTGCCGATGGACACTCCTGTCAAAACCGAAAAAGGCTGCTTCCACTAGAACATTAGTCTAGTGGAAACACCTACCTTTCCCCGTCGGTCTCGACGACTTTCTTCTTGTGCCGATGGACACTCCTGTCAAAACCGAAAAAGGCTGCTTCCACTAGAACATTAGTCTAGTGGAAACACCTACCTTTCCCCGTCGGTCTCGACGACTTTCTTCTTGTGCCGATGGACACTCCTGTCAAAACCGAAAAAGGCTGCTTCCACTAGAACATTAGTCTAGTGGAAACACCTACCTTTCCCCGTCGGTCTCGACGACTTTCTTCTTGTGCCGATGGACACTCCTGTCAAAACCGAAAAAGGCTGCTTCCACTAGAACATTAGTCTAGTGGAAACACCTACCTTTCCCCGTCGGTCTCGACACTTTCTTCTTGTGCCAATGGACACTCCTGTCGGGAACCGAAATTTTAAAAGTTTCTCAAAAACACCAGGAGAAAAGGCAAGGGAAAGGAAATCAAGTTTTGGTCTACAGCGTCAACCTCTGTCAACGTGTCTACTATCAACGAAAAGGGACTATATATTTCTTCAGGCACCCCGCAATAACTAAGCAAAGAATATGGTAATCTTGCTAAATACGGACACCTGTGATAACAATAAAATAAAATAGGCCACCGCACCCAATTTGGAAGACCTATATGCCGTAAACCATAGTTTATCATCACACTATTAAAGGAGACTGCTTCTCTTCAAGCAGCTCTCCACCACTAACTCTAACTGTTCAAGCCCTCCTCCTCTTTGTGGGCGGGCTTGTACCACCCCTTGACTCAGCCCCTCCCTCAGGAATGCGCGGCGCAGCGCGCTCTACCAGGTACACTGTCAGTACCCTCACAGCCGACCGAAGCAGCAGGTCGCTGTCAAAGCCCATTCACTTTTGAATGGCTTCCTCACACTCAGCCTCCGTTCGAGTGCAAGTCTCCTGGGGGGCCAGTCACCGTTCCTTTAACACAAAATAGTACAATCAACTTCAATTCAAAAATCACACTAGATTTCCACAATTAAAGCAGTTCTTTTCCATGAAACACTATTCATCAAAGAGACTATCTTTGTGTTAGCTCAAGGTCGTCTGACATGACAATTTATCAGCGAGCTCGCCGTCAACTCCAAGCACTGTGCCCACAGCTCAAAGTCGCGCTTACTCGGGTTCCTCTTTTGGGCTTCGACCAACCCCGATTTTGCAATAATGAGTCAATCGAGCCCCACGTATGGGCGCCACATGTCAACTTCCGCTTACCCGCAGGACTAAATCGGGAAAAATGTCCTGATCGACTCTCCAATCAATGGGTCAGTAATTCCCCTTTTCCCTCACCGGCTCTAAGGCGTCAATGTGAGGGGACGGAAATTAGTTAAGCCGATATATCGAAGTAGACTCACCTAGGTTTGTTCACTGTCTTCTTATCATGAGGTCAACCCGTCTTCATCCACCTATTAATCCTGAATGAGCAACCACACAAAACCCAGGAATAATAGCCTGAACACCTCACTTACTTGGCAGCTCCACTTCTCTGTTGTTTGCATTTGTTATTGACCTAGTCATTTAATAATCCTTGTTAGGATCATACGGACTTGTTTCACATCAAGCAGGAGTATTCGACTTTATTAATATAAAATGGAAACCTTCATCACTTAGTATTAAAATGCACTTACCTCTTTTCCAAACGTCCGCGGCCACTGCCCGTCTCGAAGGAAAAACAACGAGGTCTTATAAAATGACCTGGACTTTCTCAAAACGTCCCAAAATAATAAAACAAAAATGAAATCAACAAATAAACAAATAAACTAATAAATTCACAATCGGTTTTTAATATTCTTTATTAGGACTCCTAATATATCTAATTAATTAATAAAGTAAAAAACCGAAGGAAACAAATAAAATAATTAAATCAAGGATTGTCTTTCAATAGTTTTATTTTCAAATAATGATATGAACATAAAAGCAATTTTCAAATTCTTCAATGCGCATTCGCCAAACGCAGGGCGCAATTATAGATTTCAAAAATCACAATTACAATTAAAATTAAAATTCATAAAATATAAAATAAAATAGAAAAAGGGAAATCAAACATAATTATTTAAACCTTTAAATAAAGCCTTCTAAGATTGATCACTTCTTCAAAGAGCTCAAGACCTAATTTTAAAATAAGACGTTTTTGGCTAAAAATAAATTGAAGATATGGAAGTGTGTTAAAATGGCTCCGTCCCTACACGCGATTAACTGTTCATAACTTCCTCTTAAACATCTTATTCAATAAAGCATTGTACATTACCCAATTTGGAGAGAAAAGTCCCGTTCGCAGCTAACAGCCAAAGGTCCTCCGTAAAAAACCTAAGTCCTATCACTCTGCTGTACGCTTTCTCTAACAACACACTCCTCACGGGTTGATCGCTTCACGACAAAGAGCTGAAAGCTCGGAGCCCCGATCGTTGCCAGGGGCAATCTTTTATAACCTTGGTTGCGTCACAGCATCTCCTTGGTAACGGTGGTCTTCCGCCAGTCGTTCCCGTCACTTGTAGTCTCTTCATAAATCCATGCGCTGAGATGAAGTAGGACGCCACATATGTTCATAGTCTCATACAAATGAGTAACAAGCGCGTAATATTGGAGCTCATTCTTTACACACAAGCATACACAGGAAACTGGTTGCTAAGCTACACACACCACAGAGCTTGGCCAGTTCCTGTTATTCAAACAAAAATACATTTCAACTTACGTGGAGCTTTCTGCGTAGCAGCTTTCTGCGTAGCTTTCTGCGTACATATGCACGTAGGGCAATGTATCCATCTTACGTGGGGCAATGTGCTCACTCTACATGGGGCACTACGCCATCTTAAGTTGCCATATGCCATCTTACGTGGCCATATGCCATCTTAAGTGGGGCAATATGCTATACGTGGGGCAATACGCCATCTTAGGTTGCCATAGACATGGCAACAACCCAATGTGGGGCCAAAAAGTCACAGTTACAATTCTAACGGTCTTGGCTCTTAACGTGGAGCTATTAAACATCAAATCAATGATAATATTCTTAACCAAACTTATGCAAGCATGAATAACATGTATACACACGACATGTCAAATCCCAAAACCTCTCAGGGAATCTTAACAGGTTAATTCTTTTCATTTGTTACACATCTTGTATGACAATGCTGAGAGAAAACATTTTACATACAGGCAATCACGACATTCAATGCAGTTACAGCTATCTTATCAGCGATAATAGACAGTATCGCATGTAAATAAAAGGAAATAAAAGACAGCAAAGTTTCACAGTGGCTTCAATGTGCTGTAAGCATTGATCCATAATTCAGGTTAACAATTGTCGAATGAAGATTGTGTTTTGTGCGTATTATTATTTAATTCAGGATACCTTCATTTACTTATTTATTATATATTAATACGTGGGGCTTCAGGATAACGTTATTTATTTTTTAAACGTAAGGCTTTATTATTACAACGTGGGGATATATCAAACTTCAAAATGTGGGGCAATACGGTTAAAACGTGGGGCTTAATAAGGGATGACCTGTCCCTGCTAAGCAGGCGGCCCTGGTTGCTTAGGTTTGGCGGCATCTGGTGGTTACCTTGGGGAACTACACCCAGAGGCCAAAGTGTGATTTTGTCAGCCCTATAGACACCAATTCCTTGATCTTATGGACACCAATTGATCTCTAATTCTAGAATTGAGTTCAGTCCATAAGTTGTCATTTAATTTATACATGATATGGCGCAGCATCTGACCCACTCGATCCCACTCAATTCGACACTGTGCGTGCAGATGCCCTCACACCTGCTTGCTGCCATTCCTGAGCAAGCTCCGCACTGGTGGTGGCCCAATCCCGCAATTGAATCCACTTTAGGAAACGGTCCTGGCGTTTGATGGACTTTCTTGGGCGCCCTGAAGCTTTCTTCACAGCAATTGAACCTTTCTCCTTGGAAGTTTTGATGATCCCATAAATGGCAAATCGGGACTGAGCAAATAATTTCAATTAATCTGATTACTGTGCATAACATTCTGGAGTACATTCAAATTGCCATAAAAAATGAGGCAGTAGATTTTGTAAAAATTAACATTTGTCATTCTCAAACGTTTGGCCATGTAAAATATAATAAAAAAATAAATCCATTTATTTTGAAAAGCACATTGTAAATTTGAGGGGAATCTCAAAATTAAATGCCATCCATCCATCTTCTTCCGCTTATCCGGGGTCGGGTCGCGGGGGCAGCAGCTTCAGGAGGGAAACCCAGACTTCCCTCTCCCCAGCCACTTCAACCAGTTCCTCCGGTGGGATCCCAAGGCGTTCCCAGGCCAGCCGAGAGACATAGTCTCTCCAGCGTGTCCTGGGTCGTCCCCGGGGCCTCCCACTGGTGGGACATGCCCGGAACACCTCCCCAGGGAGGCGTCCAGGAGGCATCCGAACCAGATGCCCGAGCCACCTCAGCTGGCTCCTCTCAACGCGGAGGAGCAGCAGCTCGACTCTGAGTCCCTCCCGGATGACCGAGCTTCTCACCCTATCTCTAAGGGAGAGCCCGGACACCCTGCGGAGGAAACTCATTTCAGCCGCTTGTATCCGGGATCTCGTTCTTTCGGTCATGACCCACAGCTCGTGACCATAGGTGAGGGTTGGAACGTAGATCGACCGGTAAATCGAGAGCTTTGCCTTTTGGCTCAGCTCTTTCTTTACCACGACAGACCGATACAGAGTCCGCATCACTGCAGACGCTGCACCGATTCGCCTGTCGATCTCCCGCTCCATCCTACCCTCACTCGTGAACAAGACCCCAAGATACTTGAACTCCTCCACTTGGGGCAGGATCCCATCCCCGACCTGCAGACGACACTCCACCCTTTTCCGACTGAGGACCATGGTCTCGGATTTGGAGGTGCTGATCCTCATCCCAACCGCTTCACACTCGGCTGCGAACCGCTCCAGTGAGAGTTGGAGGCCCCGGCTTGATGAAGCCAACAGCACCACATCATCTGCAAAGAGCAGAGATGCAATGCTGAGGCCACCAAACCGGAACCCCTCAACGCCTCGGCTGCAAAAAAAAATTAAATGCAGTGTAGTAAATTACAGAACAGATTAACAATGTGACAATTTACATACAGAAAATCTAGAAGCAAAAATCCTTGCTAGTGCTCAGAAGCGGGCTGGCAGAGGCAGCTTGCATATCTGCTATGTGGCTGCCGTGAGCGCTGTTGACCATTTCTTTAATTGAAAACAAAGTTTGTAACGTCCCACCGCTTTTAATGTGTGCGCATTCCTGCGACGAGTTATACAAATGTCTTCACCTGCAATGTACTTGTGCTTCATGACGCACTAGCATTCTCATACGTACACCTTACTATGAGCACACAGATTAAGCTAACACCGGTCTGCATCAAATTGTGGCACCAAAGCGAGAGGCTTTCTAGCTTTTACATTGAGGCATGCCAAGTGCTCTCACAATCTGAGGCAACCTAGAGGAACCAAGTGCAAGGAGGCAGATGTGCTCAAAAGTTGGTGGTTTAATAAGACAAAAATATAAAAAATCCTTGCTGGTTTGAAAAGGTGGGCTGGCAGACGCCGCTTCCATGTCTGCCACGAGTGCTGCTGGCCATTCCACACGGGGCAGGGATGACACACAGGTGGACATGGTTATCCAGGACGAGACAAGAACATATACAGTGGAACCTCTACTTACGAACGTCTCTTCATATGAAATTTTCGAGTTACGAAACGCCTCAACGGGAAAATATTGCCTCTTATTACGAAAGAAATTTCTAGATACGAAGGTAAAAATACATTACCGAACGCAAAATACTTTCGGCTATGGCTATTTCCTACCATAGGTACCTACGAGCGTAAATACTAGATCGGTGTTTGTGCATCGTTCTGGCATCCCATTGGCTAAGAGGAACCTACCATAGGTATGAGCGTATACTAGAGCGGTGTTTGTGCATGTTTCTGGCATCCCATTGGCTAAGACAGGGGTGGCGAGATCCGGTCCTCGAGGGCCGCAGTCCTGCTGGTTTTGGATATTTCCCTTCTTCAACACAGCTGATTCATGATCAGCTCATCAGCAAGCTCTGCAGAAACCTGATAACGAGCCTGTTAATTGGAATCAGCTGCACTTCGAGTAGGGAAATCTACAAAACCTGCAGGACACCGGCCCTCGAGGACCGCAGTTTGCCACCCCTGGGCTAAGAGGAACCTCTACCATAGGTATCTATGAGCGTATACTAGATCGGTGTCTATACAGCGTCCTCATCATTCATCCCGCGGCCCATGAAGTGTTCCGATTTTTCGTAAATGTATGAACTAACGGCCAACGAATTTGTGCAAAAATTCAAACAATTGGTGATTGATGAAGGCACAGTAAGTTTTTAATTGCGATGAGACGGGCCTTCTTTTTTTCTTTTTTTTTTGGAAAAAGATGCCTCGCCATACCGGAAGTTTCCATGAAGTTTCAGAATTTGTTTAAAAGAATCGCCCAGAAAAGGTGTTCACCAGTCGGGCGTTTGCTCACTAAAGATGATGTTTGCCTTGGACATTTCCGAAGGATTGTTTAAAAAAAATAAAAATAAAAAACATCCATGGATCAGTTCTTTACAAAACACCAGGCAAAAAAAAAACACTTCTGAGAGAGAGGAACATGAACCAAAGAGGGCAAAAAACGATGAGGACAGCAGTTAAAAAGGTAAATGACCATCATTTTTATTCTTTACTTGATTCTTTGTTTTTTTTACATTATGCACAACTCTCATTTATTGTGCAATAATCTAATTGTAACATGTATTTGTTACATGTTTTGATACATTTTTATGCTTTATAAAACATTTATGTCTGAATTTTGGGAGGCTTGGAACGGATTAGGGCATTTACATGGAAAATGCGTCTCTACTTACAAAGTGTTCTACTTAAGAACTTTCTTCCAGAACCAATTAATTTCGTAAGTAGAGGTACCACTGTATTAAAAAACTACCCAGACAAAAGACATGAATTGTCATGTTTTCATGTTTTGGTTCTGTGGGGGTGGGATTTTGTTTTCTTTTGGTGTTTTTGGTTCTTTGTCATGTATTCCTTGTCTCTTCTCTTGTCTCGTTATGTGTAACCACGTCCACCTGAGTGTGTCTTCCCTTCCCAGTGTGTTGACCAATCAGCTCCCCAAGCCTCTTGTATCTTGCCCAGGTGTCTGTTATCTCGTTACCATGTGTATTTAGTTACCCTGCTTTCTTTCACTTCTTGTTGAGTCATTGTTGCTGTCTAGTCATCCCATGTTGTCCATGCCATGCCATGCCTTGTTGCCATCGTGTTTTCGTCGCTTTTAGTTTGTTTATGACCTTGTTAATTTGTATTTTGCCATAGTACCATAATAGTGGGACAAATTCACTCTTAACAAACCTTAGACCAAAAGACAATTTTACAGCATAATCTTGTAAAACATAAAATGGCGTCCTTGTTCGTAAAGGGACAAAATCATGAAAAAATAAAATAAAAACAGCCTGAGTATCTTTACGTGTGTACTAGGCCTTAGATAACATTTTCCTAAGTCAAAGGCTGATGCTTTTTTAAAAAAAAAAAAGGCCCTGTGCTGATGATCACAACTATACAAACTCATCTGTGATATTCAGTGGAATTAATGTCATGTTTTGCAGGGATTGTTCCACGACTGTCTCAATCTTCATTGATGAATAATCTGGCATGCAACAAAATAAAACTTTATGTCCATCAATTTGACTATGCAACCTTTATCACTCATCAACATAGCGACAATAAAAATAAATACACTGTCAAAACAATAAAAAACTTAATCAGGTGAAATAATTATGTGTTTTAGTGACCAAGTCAAGGTCCAGACTTAGTTGAAACCTTATAGAGCTGTTGTCACCAACATGGTGCCCGCTGGCACCGGGTTGCCCGTGGACATGTTTTAAAAAAAATTCTAGGATTTTTGTTTGAGTGAATTTGACAATGTAAACACTGAGAGATTGGTCACAATAACTGAGCAGCCATCAATAATTATTACATACAGGGTTGCACATAGTGATGGGCACCAGTTATCTTGAATAAACTGATATTACCGAATATTGATTCATGTGAAATCAAATGATACTATGCTTCTGTGCCTAAGCGGATCCTTGTGCGTAGTGACTGTGTAGTGGTTTTTCTTTTCATCAGCCATTTGACTTGAGCCTTACACGGGCTGTTCTGATTTTGGCGCGACTGTGCCACAGTTTATTGAACTTGGAAACAAATTATGAAATGTTTTCATGTACCCCCCGCAATGTACCCCTCGGGATGGTTGGGAACCACTGGTTTAGCGAACAGAGCAGATGAGGCAAATAAGATACACTTTCAGCTTTTTGTGATGAATACTCATTAGACAGGGCCCATACCCATATAGTGAAGTGTGGATATCATGGTGGGCACTCACATAAAAACGTAGATAACTTAACTGAATGCAGGTCCGCGTCCCATTTTCTCCCACTAATGAGGTCAGAACGAGTCTCACAGTTTCCTGAGTGGTCCAGCTGCCATGCATATAATAAGATTTTGTGTTTGTGTATGCTAATGATCCCACTGCTAATAATCTCATTTGAAAACTGCCAACAAGTCACCTTCTAAGATTACTAAATTATCAGTATCTATCTCGCTGTGAATCTTCCTTTATATATGTTCTTACTCCTGTGATGATCAAGTGTAATTGTAAGTCAAAATGCACAATTTGACACGTACCTTGTGCCACAAATTTAGCAATCAATTGCTATTCATGAGAAGACTATGTTTGTAGTCAGCCTTTATTCTTTTGTTTTAATCAAATCAAGTCCGTTACAATAGTATATGTCCTGTGCCATAAAAAAAACAAAAAACGGACACTCCACACTGAAGGGAAAAGCTGATAAGCACAGTCACAGTGCACTCGTCTATGCATTGGTGGAGCATGCATAATGTAGCAAATTCTTTAAAAGTAACACCGATTGTAATGACAAGTTTGCTCTCTATTATTTATTTGATTTGTTACCAGTGTTGTTCAAGTTACTTTGGAAAAGTAAAGAGTTGTAGTTACTTCTCTGAAAAAGTATAATTAATTTATGAGTTAATTCAATAATGAAATTAAGAAAATGGATGGATGGATGAATAATAAATTTAAAAAAAAGTATTATTATTATTATTATTAATAAACTGAAGACATTGTCAACATGACAAGCAAACAGACTATTTTCAATCTCACGAAAAGAAACCATGTAAATTTACCTCACATCTGGCCATTTCAAATTAAATAAAAAGATGGATGAACAAAGTGCTTTCAGTATCAATAAACACATTTGAGATGATTTTTGTAATGTCATTTGTTTTATTATTATTATTTTTCTTTTGTGTATGTAATTTACAATTGTATGTGTGCATTCTGTTTGATTCTTTGTAATGTTTTCTTTGTAAACTACTGTTCTCTTGGCACTTATTGTTGATTTATATTGAAAATGTTTGATTGTTGCCATGTTTCTATGTCTTACAGCAAAAAAAAAAATAAAGTTCGTTTGACAAACATCCGGGTACTTTAGGAAGAGCAATCAAGTACAGATACACGGATCTCCTCTTTGGCCAATCAGCGCCTTTGTTTTTCCGCTGACGTCACTTTACCCGGAACAGCTTCTCTCTGGTCGAGATTTTCGGTCTTACTTTTTTTTTTTTTTTACTAAGCCTAAAGTTAACTATAACACTAAATATAACCATAATCTTACCTTAAACTAACGTGAAGTAGTATTATTTGTATTTTTGAGTATATTTTGCTGTTTTAACTAAGACGGCTTTGACACCTTCATCATCACCGGAAACACGTGACCCCCATTTGAACACCAAAGTGGTAGTGCAGTGCCACCAAATGGCGAATGTAGCATAATTGCAGTACAAGGTGTCTTCACTGTGGTTTGTCTTAATGACTAGGTGGATGGAATATGATTTATGTCGTGACTCGTGATGCGAGTTGGCATTTTGCGATCATTTTGACGTGACAGATGCATATACTGTATGCCCACGTCAACCTCTGAAAATAAATGTTTTTTTTTTTCGAAAATGATGGCGTCAATTTTTATTTTATGAATCAATGGCGTCGTCATCCTCTGCCCTCTACAGCTTAATGGCGCTAAACGAGGAAAATACTTCTGCACTTCCTCGGTCCAAGCTCGCTTTCTGATAATGTCATCTTTCTCACAACTGTTCCAACATCCATGTGTGGTAAATCAGGCGGAAATTTGCTCCCAACTGTCAGAATTTGTGGGTTTGTTTGTGCCGGTATATAATTAGAGCAATATCCTTAGTAAATAGGTGGTTAAAAGTAGCAGACTGCAGGTACAGTTGTGGAGCAATATATAGCGCTCTTAGCGGACGCAGTGCATTCTTAGTGAATCTACCCCTGCATGCATTGCTATGTATATATATCTATACATATATATATATATATATATATATATATATATATATATATATATATATATATATATATATCTATATATCTCTCTATATATCTCTCTATATATATCTATATATATATATATCTATATATATATATATATATATATATCTCTATATATATCTCTCTATATATATCTATATATATATATATCTATATATATATATAGATATATATATCTATATAGATATATATATCTATATATATATATATAGATATATATATCTATATAGATATATCTATATATATATATAGATATATATATCTATATATATATATATATAGATATATATATCTATATAGATATATAGATATATATATCTATATAGATATATATATATATATATAGATATATATATATAGATATATATATATATATATATAGATATATATATATATATATATATATTAGAGATGGGCCGATATTTGACATATTGGTACATATCGGTATCGGTCTGTTTTATTAATCTGACGGCCGATATGAGCGATCCATTTAAAACTCCGTCTTTTCGCTTCGAATGCAGCCCAGAGCGTCTCTGTCTGTTATGGAGTCCAACTCCAGCAATGTAACGCCCATAGCAGCATTTGATTGGTTAGCCGTGCAAGAGCCAGAACCAATCAGTAGTGTATGCCTGTATCACAGTAGCCGGTCACACACGCACCCACGGACACAACGCGACAGACACATGCTTCGAAGGTAAGTTAAAAGAGAAGAGACTCCGCCGATCGTTTCACCATGATAAGCTAAACACATTGAAATATGTTGTGTATTAAATGCACTATATGAATGGAGCTGCATTGCCTTGCATTGAATCCCCGCTAGCTAACAGTGGTGTGTTCAGCTTAGCATGTAGGCTAACACCCAGTAGCTAATTCGCTACTTGAACTACTCGGGGAGGGAATCACACACATTTTCACTTAATTAAGTAAATAATGTTTGTTAGAAAGGTTCCAAATATTAACAGTTGTCATTATTATATTGTCTAGTTCCATGTTAAGAGTAGAGTAATGTGATTATATTTACCTCTCGTGACGCACACATTGCATTCTGGGTCACGTCCACTACTTGTTGCATAGCGGTTATTATGCAGTGAGATGCCACAGTGACACTAAATAGCGTTTAGTTACTTTATATTGTGTTTATTTGTCGCACTGGTTTGCCATTGTGTGCCTTAAGCTTCGACGTCGATTTGATTGACAGCTCGTTGTGCACCTCGTTAAAGTCCGCTCCGTAACTAATTAAGTGTCTCAAACACCGTTTAACTACACGAACGTGTTCTCTTCCGTATTTTTGGCATTAGTAGAGAAGTGCACTAAAGTATAGTGTGCTTATTTGCTTGTTTTGTCTCTCTTTTCACGTCATGTCTGCTGTGAGTTGGGACATTATGCTCTCAATGGATGCCACTAATATGTAACATCTACGGCCGTAGTCGGCTGCAATTAATGTTCAGTGATGTAATTTCGTTACGTGCATCATACTTTGAATAATGAGCTCATGTTTGGTGTGTTGTATAACTTTCTCGTGTGTTAGTAACTATTCATGTGGACAGCTAAGACAGTGCTTGTTAATGTGAATTAGCAATGTTGCAGCCCAGTTATTATTTAGACAAGTACATCTGTGCCATTAAGTGATACAGTACAGTACAGTAGTGAGAGAATAGTGTGCCCATATACACACACGTGTCTATAAGTGTAAAACACATTAAACAGCAGAAAGTGGCAGCGGTCCACCGCAACAATGTCTGTTTAACCAAGTTATTCTTACTATTATTATAACCAAGTTATTTTACTCTACCTTTTTCTGCGTTGATTGGGGCATCCTAAGTGGCAGTAAACTACATGATGAAGTGTCTTTTGACAGTTCTCTTGTAGAGAGGAGTAGCATGATATTGCTGTTCTCGATTTAAGATCCTCAGCTTATCAAAACTGTCTATATGGTAACAATAACAATAATCATAATAAGGTCTACAAGAACTGTATGGTGTTCAGGGATGAATAGTTTTTCTCATGGAATTTTTTTTATTTTTATTTTTGCTGTAGTAATAAGTAATGCCACAGCTGATGCACATTTTGAATGACAGGGTTCCTCCTATTACTTCAAAATATAAAAATATAACATTTATAGAATAAAACTACAAGTATCCCAAATGCTATAAAAGGTAATGTCACATTGGCCCCCACATTTAACTCCCCCCGCCACCAACGTCTTATTGCAGATAGAAGGATGTAAAATGAAAAGTGCAGTGTGAGAATCCATTGTAAAGAAGGGTTAGGGTTTGCATTATTCAAAAATTTGGTGCCAACATTTTAACTTTTACTGCAAATGAATATCGGCTTCAAATATCGGTTATCTGCCTCCTTGACTACCGATAATCGGAATCGGTATCGGCCCTGAAAAAAGCATATCGGTCTATCTCTAGTTATTTCTGTTTGAAAACCATAGATATATAGATGATTTTATTATTTTTGTGTGTGCTCTGTTTCAGAATGCACAAAGCAAGCCAAACCATGCTGAAGGCCAAGGTGGTGGCCTTAAAAAACCGCTTTAAGGCCAACCAATGGGCCCTGGAAAAGTGAGGAAAGGGAGGAGCGGGGGTCTCCATAAAGGAGGGCCGCGAAAATACCCTGGTGGCATTGAGTGACGGGAGTCAAATATTTCAAATGACTCTCTTCCCGCCACTCTCGGCCAAAGTAGCTGTGGGGGAGAGCTATGTATTCCAGCACTTTGCTGAAGGGGGTGACAAGATCCTCCGAACGCGGCCCAAAACACAAATTTTTAAAGGGCCACAGGTATGACGACAAGCTCTCGCCATTTTGCAGCTAGACTAAAAGTTTTAAAAATGCAACATCTGGGAGTCACTTTGACCTACTCCATTCGTCATATACTAACCACACTTTTCTTGTATCCACAATTTGTCATTCAAATATCTGCAACCACGTCTTGCCTATAGCATCACTTTTGCCATCCATGCTTGCTAAGTTAATTTTATTCATTTATGGTGCTCCATTAAGATACCAAGAATTTTAACTGGTACAATCAGTGACGGCGCTCCGCATACGCTTATCACGCACTGCGTGTAGGGCACCAACTGCCGAAGGGGGCACCAAAAAACAAATCAAGCCGGTAAAAATATTCATATTAATAATTATAATATCAGTGTCTAATATTTAAAATAAAAGATTGTAAAGCATGTTAATAAATACAAAAAATAACGTAGCATTATTTACTCGACGAGCGGTATCGCTGGTCTACGTTGGTGCCCCCCCTCCCCTAGTAGTTTGTTCCTATTAGGGAAAGGGGGAGGGGGGCGGGGTGCACTTTTGCTCCAACGAAGCAAACTACTAGGGAAAGGGGGAGGGGGGGGTCGGGTGCACTTTATGCTAATCGCAAATTTGGCAGAAGTTTAGCCTTGGATATCTGGACATGTCATCGAAAAGGAATCAAGAATCGGGGGCAGAAAAGAGGAAAAGAAAAAAACGAGATGATGCTCGCGCGTCACTTGCCGGTAAGACAATGACAATTTGTTTATTTTGTAACAAGCTACATTTACACGAACACAGATAGCAAAAAAAAAAATACTCCCAACCATCGCGGCGGAAGGGTTGTGACCAGCACATTCATTTCGGTATGTTAAATGAAATGTGACAAGACAAATTATTGGAACACCAACGACTTTGCCGACATTTTTCGAGAGGTTCATAGGCCAAGAGCGGCATCTACTGGTGACAGTGTAATTTGATGATGATACCAATAATAATAATAATAATAATAATAATCATCATCATCATCATCATCTTAAGGCTAAGTAGATTTCCTCCATTCATATTCATTGTTTTAACATTATGTCCAGAATTTTTACATAGTGCTGTATCACCCCGGGTTTTCACCGGATGCGGTTGCGGTGCGGTGCGTCTTGACTGCGTGCTCTGGACGGGTCAATTTTTTTGTCAATCCACACCGGCTCCGCACAGCTGCGGTCCGGCAGCTCCGTCGCCGCCCACTTCCCAACGTGTCTCGCGGGACCGCGCGCGCGCAATCATGTGGCGTTTCACAACGACAAACATACAGAAAGTCTGTGCTCAACAGAGAACCAGAAAGAGAGGTGGACTTCTTTTGATTTAACCTTTTCTTCTTCTTCTGCTATGAGATTCCATGCAGCATCCTTTTTTTTGGTTGTCCTTGTAAAGTATATTAATAACGAGAGTCGGGTCAGTGCGGGTCCACTCTTTATTTCTGTCTTCCGGGTCCGGCTGCCGCTCAGTACGGCAAGCGAGACGGGCACAACAAGCAATCGCGAACATCAAACTCACAATACATTACAGTCCTTATAAAAAGGATGTGCCGTGTCATATATTATTTTGTGGTTTTCCACCTCCAATATAAACCTCTCCTCGTCCATGTTCGCTGGTGTCTAAACCGTGAATGAGCACATGGCCCGGCGACGCCCACGTCACGTTTTGCTGAAAAACTTGCGAAATAGGAGCTGGCGAGTGTTTTATTCTGAAAGGTAACCGGAAATTTATTTTGAAACTGCCTCGGTCTTCCTGTCCCGCTCGATGTGTTTTGTGCTAGCTTGCCATTTGCCGGAGGCCTACCGCTGCGGCGTCCGGCAAAAATAGAAAATAGGTCTATCCTTGCGGAAGGCTTGCGGCACGCCGCAGGCCTTCCGCAGTCGACACGCAACGCACCCGCAAGCGGTGTAAACTGCACCATTCGAATGAATGGAATCTAATTGCTTGCGTCGCCGGACCACACCGCAACCGCACCGCAACCGCATCCGGTGAAAACCCGGGGTCAGTCCTTCTCAAAAAAGGTAGATTATTAAAATTTTCATGTACCTGTGTTTTAAATATAGGCCTGCATAATACCATAATCAATTTCGAAAATGTTTTTAGGATGGTTAAAAAACTATATTTCATTGTAGAATCCCTGAATATTGTCTTGTATTTCTGCATACAGGATCATTGCTTCAATATGTTCAAGGGGCAACTCAAAGCCAAGTAAAAGTTGCAGAGGATCAACCATCCACCACAAATAAAGATCAGCCATCAACAAGCAGGTATATAGACTTTGCAGTAGCACCCAGCCCTGACCAACAACCAACCAGTTCAGTTCTTCATGCAACCACCACTTCTGAGGGCAGAGTGAGTCCTGTCACTGAGAGGCCATCAGCATGTGATAGTTTAGAGACATGTGTGCCCCCTCCAACTGATCCTGCTCTATGGCCAGCACACATTTTAGATGCGGATCGTGTGGAAATTGTGCAGAGGGGTCCTTTCAAAATCAGCCCTAATTTTAGTTTTCCAAAGGGACCTGATGGAAGATCATTTCATACCAGCCTCCAGTTCAAAATTCTTCCAAATGGAGAGAAAGTTAACAGAAGCTGGGTAGTGTACTCTCCACAGAACAATGTTGTGTTCTGCTTCGCATGCAAGCTTTTTAGTATAAAGGAAAGTTGACTACAGAAGGCAACAGTGATTGGTCTAACATGAACAGTAGTTTGAGGGGTCACGAGTGTAGCCAAGACCATACACATCGTATGCTCAAGTGGAGAGAACTTGACCTTGACCTTGACCTTGGCTAAAAAAAAAGGCAAGACAATAGATCACCAGGAGTTAGCATTATTGGAGGCAGAAAGGAAAAGGTGGCAAGACATTCTCAAACGCTTGCTCTCAATCACTCTCTCACTGGCTTCAAGAAATTTGTCTTTTAGGGGCTCTTCTGACTGTTTGTATGAGCCAGACAATGGGAACTTCCTGAAGGAGGTAGAACTTATGGCAACATATGACCCTGTAATGGAGAGCCATTTAGCCAAGATAAAACATGAAAATCCCCACCACATACACTACCTCAGTCATGAGACACAAAATGAACTAATTCAGTTAATCTCTTCAGAAACATTACGCACCATTGTGAGACATATCCAGTTAGCAAAATACTTCTCAATCATTCTTGACTGTACTCCAGATGTAAGTCATAAGGAACATATGTCAGTCATAGTGCACATTGTCAGTTTGCAGCTACAACCAGACATTAAAGAATACTTTCTGGGATATATTGATGTGGAATAAACTACTGGCCTTAACCTGTCCAATATTGTCTTAGACAAATTGAAGGAGCTTGGCATTCCATTTCACAATTGTCGAGGTCAGGCCTATGACAATGGAGCCAACATGAAGGGAAAGAAGGTGAAGCAAGGTGTTCAGGCGAGACTGCTACAGTTAAATCCAAGAGCTTCGTTTGTTCCTCCCAGGATGCCATTGGCTACTTTGGGTATTTGGAGAAGCCATTTAATTTCTTCTCTGGTGCAACCCAGCGATGGGCCATTTTGAATAAAACCATGTCAAACTGACACTGAAATCTTGGAGTGATGTTAGATGGGAGAGCAGGCTTCAAAGTGTAACAGCTGTCCGGAATCAAACAAAGGAAGTGAGAGATGCGCTCCTGTAGGCCAGGGAAGCTGTAAGTGATCCAGTGGCAAAAGTGGAGGCTCAAGCTCTTGCTGAGGAAGTAGCCTCATTTCGATTTTTGATTTGTTCTGTTGTGTGGTGTGAACTTCTTACCACCACAAACCAGGTGAATAAGCTACTTCAATCCAGTTCCATGCAACTTGATATTGCTGTCAGTCTTATTGAAAGAACCAAAATCTACCTCTCCAAATACAGACAGCCTGGGTTTGACGCTGTATCAATTGCTAAAGAACTCTGTGAAGCACTGAATATAGAACCCGAGCTTAAGGAGAACAGACTCAGGAGTACAAAAAGGCAGTTTGTATATGAAGCTGTTGATGAGCCCTTCGATGACGCCCTTAAAAAACTTGAGGTCACATTTTTCAACCGTGTCGTTGACTCCGCGATAATGTCACTCCAGGAGAGGTTTGAGGCCATGAATCAAGTGAAAGAAAGATATGGAGTGCTGCTTGATTTTAGCAAAGTGAACAGAATGTGTAAGGAGGACTTAAAAAAGCATTGCAGTGAAGTACACAAGACACTTACAGATAAGGGAACAGCTGATATTGATGGAGCTGAGATGATGCAGGAAATCATCAACCTTCCTCAGTTACCACCACAGACATCTGCCTTGGAAATGCTGACATTTCTTTATGAAAATCAACTTCAAGAGGTATATCCTAATCTGTGGATTGCTCTTCGTATTGCACTGACTATCCCGGTCACAGTTTCCTCTGCTGAGCGAAGCTTCTCAAAACTGAAGCTCATTAAAACATACCTGCGCTCATCAATGGGCCAGGAGCGTTTAAGTGGTCTGGCTGTCATCAGCATAAATGCGGAAATTGCACAAAAGCTGTCATATGATGACCTGATAGCTGATTTTGCAGCCCAGAAATGTAGACATGTGTCTCTGTAGCCTACAGACTGTAGGGCCTCTACTAAATTGCTTGCACTGTTTATTTATTGTTTATTTCCAGATGTTTATTTGTTAATAGTAGTGGCACTTATTTTATTTTTTTATTATTTTCATTTGTTTAGCTTTATTTATTTGAGTATTTGGTGCCATTGTTAGTGTTTTATAAAGACTTTATCTCTTATTTTTGTGAACATTTTTGTAAACTCAATATTGATACTTAAAAGTTATTTTGTTTAATAAAGCAAAACTGACAAATACTCAGATATTGTTTGTTTCTATCAGGGGAGGGGTGATGGGGGGCACCACAAAACATTTATGCTTAGGGCACCAAAATGGCTCGCGCCAAGAAGAAATATCATGGGATCATACTAAAGCAAAAAAAAAAAAATGGTCTAAAGACCATCGGCTAACATAGAATTGTGAAATTTTTAAAAACAACAATAAAGAAGCAAAACGCTAAGTAAAATACAGTGAACTTCCAACTCACGAACATTGAAGCTAAAATTATAACAAGGTCCAACTTGGAGATGCTTGAACAAGATAGCGGCAGACAACAACATATTTACAAGATGAAAAGCAGCAGTCCAAAAGTTTACGTCATCACCAGGCCTCGTCGCGCACATAATAAGTTGGATTTCTTCTCTTTGCGCTCTTCTGCGTGTTTGGCTCGTCTCTCCTCCCTGGTCTGCATTCTGTGCTGTTTGTAGTTTTTTTTTCCGAGACTCTGCAACCAAAGACTTGTTGGCTGCTGTGTCGTCTTTGCAGTCGCCAAACGGCTTCAGCTTGCCCGTGTGAGGCTTGTAGGTGAGCGGACGGGACAGGCTGGCCTTGAGGTCAAAAATGGCCTTCTTCTGCGTTCCGGCCCTGGGTACAATGCTAAAGTACCACTGATTGTCACAGCCACCAAAGTGGGGTGAAATTGATTGGTAGTTAATGTCTACTTTCCTCCATTGAGCAATTTTCAGCAGTAAAATGTTTGTCTAGAATGATTCATTTTTAGTGTTTATTTCATGTTTGCCATTTTTGTCAATTGAACATGTCACCTGTGGAGAGTGTTTAATGACCAATCATGACTCACCTGTTTTCTGTTTAATCAGCAAACTGAGCCATGATCCCCCCATTCCTTTGCTATCTATAAATGTAACAATTCACTTGCTCTGCTTACCATGAATAGGTTCAAGTGGCAGACGAACTGGTGGGAAAGGCCAAGGAGTTGATTTTCCCAACGTCAAGCTTCCTGACCGTCCCACAATTGGCAAAAGACTGCCCAAAGGGCTACATCACCATTGAGGCACACGTCAGTGAGGTAAGTTGCACATGTGCACATGGTTAACTAACTTGAATATATTTTAGGGAATATATTAGATGGAGCCTGTTCAGATGGTCACAGCGCAGGGTGTCCATGTCCCTGTTAGACATCCATCCATTTTTTTTGACCGCTTATTCCTCACAAGGGTCGCGGGGGCTGCTGGCGCCTATCTCAGCTGGCTCTGGGCAGTAGGCGGGGGACACCCTGGACTGGTTGCCAACCAATCGCAGGGCACACAGAGACGAACAACCATCCACACTCACACGCACACCTAGGAACAATTCGGAGCGCCCAATTAACCTGCCATGCATGTCTTTGGAATGTGGGAGGAGACCGGAGTACTCGGAGAAGACCCACGCGGGCACGGGGAGAACATGCAAACTCCACCCAGGAAGGTCCGAGCCTGGACTCGACCCGGAGACCTCAGAACTGGGAAGCGGACGTGCTAACCACTCGACTACCGTGCCGCCCCCTGTTAGACATATCTTTATCAAAAAAGTATGATTTCTCAGTTCATCCTATTGCCAATCTTTGTAATGCCATGACCTAACATGTGTTTTTTTTCTTCTTCACAGAATCAAGACGTAGTTAGTGTCTCTATGGCGAGAAACTGCAACTGAAAAAATCAATGTCGGCTGTATATACAGGCTAACGCACTTGAAGGGTGCCATACTGAAATGAAAGTGAGTTAAAGCTAGTACTGTTTGGTTGAACACAACGTTATTTTAGTAAACTGATTTATTTTTGGTTTGTCTATTCAACAGGGATGCTCTACAACAGAAGAAGTCCTGATATTGGGGCTTGATGAGGAGGAGGGGACCAAAAGGATCTTGGACATGGCTGGGGACCAGTTCCACATCCCTCTTCGGATCTGGAAGGAGGGTTTCCCCAAAGATCCCACTATTCCAACTGAGGGGCTCTTGGTTGAACTGAGCCAAAAAATGGCCTCATTGTGGCAATAAAAAAATAAACTTCTATGCCTTTAACTTGGTTTCTCCCCCCACTTCCTGTCTGCTTCACATTCAAGTAACGCCAAACCTGGAAAAATATAGCATTTCCCCCCCCCCCCCCCCCAATACTCCCAGGTCCTTCTGATTTACAATTTACTCTGATATCCTCTTGGTCAGCGGCGCAGAGTCATCTTCTTTCAGTAGTTAAGTTTATGGGTTGCCTCAAAACGAGTAGCGAAAGAACAAAAGGAAGAACACAAAAACAAACATATACTAAAACAGCTGATTAGACTACTTTTGATAACACCACCCACATTGTGACTGGAGACAATTGCAAATAGGGGGAACTGCAGTTGAAAATCAGTGTTACTACTTGACAGAACATTTTATTTGGTCATGGGTTTCATACAATGTGGTGCTCTCGGGATGGAATAGAACATCTTAAAGCAATGGTCTAATTTATGTCAGCGCAGGGCTCATTGATAAGAAAATATGTAGCACTGATGTAGACTGCCATGGTTAAGAGTTTAGGATTAATTTCATTGTGTTTTAATGTTGTTCATACATTCACTAAAAACTAAATTAACTTGTGTCGATTCATGACTGTTAATGCAACACTTCAGGTGATAGTTAATGTTCCAGCATTTTGTTATGGAATATTAATGACAAAAATGCACTTCCATTAGAATGTTCCACCTTTTACCTTACAGAATCATCATACAGGGTGGACAAGAAGTACTGAACTGTAGGGAGGACAACTTTAAATGATGGCAACACAAACTTACCACGAAAAAAAAAACAAAAAAACAGTGCCTCTGTAGTGAGGCCACCTTCCTCACTGTTTCTTCCCATGGTGCCATTCAATGAAAGCCGAGTAGGTGGCAATGGGATTCCCATCCATCCATCCATCATCTACCGCTTATCCGGGGTCGGGTCGCGGGGGCAGCAGCTTTCGCAGGAAAGCCCAGACTTCCCTCTCCCAGGCCACTTCAACCAGCTCCTCCGGTGGGATCCCAGGGCATCCCCGGGGCCTCCCGCCGCTGAGATCTTACTCGCACCATCCTGTTTGTCTTTGCAACTGCACCATGTCTTCTGTCGACACGCTTTCGCACGATGCCCTTAGATGCCACACTTGAAGCATGTAATCTCTGTTTTCTTTGTTCCGGTCTCGTGCATTTCCTTTGATGTGATAACGTCCAGCTCTCCCTTGAGTCTTCATTATTCTGTCACTTGACTCAGCTGCATTAATCTTTTCCGTCTCTTCAAAACTTCTCAGCTTAGTTTTGAAATCTGCAAACTTGATGTCATCCTCTGCATGTGCCACATGTATTGCGAATGGCTTAAAACTTTCAGGCAGTCCCTTCAAGTCCATGGCTACTAATAAACCATCTCCTGTGTCACCTGCATTTCGCAATGCTGTGATGGCTGCTTCAGCTCTGATGATGTAGTCCATTATGCTTTTGTCGTCTCCCTTCTGCAGAGAAGTAAGCATAGTGTACAGACTGATGATACGAAGTTTACCTTTCCCGACATAACACTCCCTTAATATCCTCAAAGCTTTTCTTCTGTCATTTGGCGAATCCCTCATAATTAATGAGAGGCTTTTGTCATTGAGGAGTTGAATCATTTCTGCGTATGAGTCAGCATTTTTCTTTTCGTCTGTTGCTCTTGCAGCGTCGGTCGTTGGTTCTTCCAGCACACTTTCTTTCAGCCCTGTTAGATGGAAATGTCCCAACATTTTGGTCTCCCAAAGCTCGTACTTGTTCTCATCTCCGTCGAACGTCAGTCGAGGCAACCTCCTTGTCTCTCGTGGATCCATGATGCTAGTTAGCTCTTCTTGCTAATTAGCCGTCCGTTAGCACGCTGTTCGTCGCGACTTTCTATACGGTGGATACTGGCCAATTTTCCTTCCGAATGACTCCTGGGCCCCTAACCTGTTAAGTTTTGGCATCTTAACGATGCATTCGGAAGAATGGGCAGCGGAAAGATGAAGTTTCTTAAGCCAAGTATGGCTTATGTATTGTGGAGCACAACAAAGCACGTCTGCACTCATCAGCCTTCAGGCTCAAAGTAAAAAGCAGATAAAAGAAAATTACACAACTGATTTTCTTTTCATTTTTTAATTCGCATAAAATAAATTTGTCTTGAAATTCCATCTTCGTTTGAATCGTGTTTTTGAGTGGATTATTAATTCTTTTACTAAGCCAAATAACTCCACAAAAACATAATAGCAACTTCAGATTATGAATAGTTGATAAAAAGAATTTTATCATTTATTTTGCTCCTAAAACCAAGCAAAATCAATGTGGTGCCCCTAGATGTTGCTGAGGGAATTACAACTCCCCTCAGTACCATCCAAATTATTCATTGACATGACGAGAGGAGGTAGGACTCAGACGCAGGTATAAAGTTGGCCAACAAGGCTGCAGCTTTAATGACAGGAAACTCAAATCGCCTCTAGCTTAAAGAGGGAAAAAAGGCTGAACAAAAAGAGCTCCAAACTGGAGATACCAAAAGGGCACTCAAAAACATGGACAACAGAAAGCGCTCCACTAGGGAGGAAAACAAGGGGCAAACTAAGGGCGCAAGGCAAACAAGGGGCAAACTAAGGGCGCAAGGCAAGGCAAGGCAAGGCAAGGCAAAGCAAAAAACAAGGACTGTTGTACGAGGGCTGTGAGGACGCTTCCATGCACTGAGATGTGACACTTCGGCAAACTGAGGGAGAAGGCTGATGGCTTTTATTGCAGGGTTGATTGGAAGCAGGTGGTGGTGATCATGGGCGTGGACCGGTAATTAGTGAGCTGCAGGAAGAGCAAGTGACCTGGGGTGAGAGGAGAGTTAGAACTTTCAAAATAAAACGGGAAACATGACTATGAAAATAAAAGCACGGGCCGTCATGCCGGTGGCGGCGTGACATTCATTTGTTAAAACGACGACCCAATTATCGCTACGAAGACGACTGCTTCACATTAAATAGAAAGTGCTTTTACAGCGCTACTATTTCAAAACCCCAAATGAATAATTAAATGTAATGCAATTTGTCTTTTTGAATACATTGATTTCAATGCATGGATTATTCTCCAAGTGTCCGGACCTTCAAATTATTATCTCAGGTTAGCGCCTTTGCTTTGAAACACAACACTACCGAAGTATTGATTGAAGACCTGCTGAAACTGCTTCAGTTACATTTTGCTGGATCAAGTGGCGTCCCAACAAGCCACTATTTTTTGGAAAAAAACATTAGCTGGAATTGCAGATCATTATGAACATCATCATTACTGCAGAGTTTGTATGAATTACATAGGTTCCTCTCAATCTGTTGAAGAAACGCTAACATGTTTGTTATGTTCCCCATTGACAACAGTAAAGGTCAGTTTACAGGAAGGAATTTTCTTCATGACTATTTCGTTAAAGATCAGCTGAGTGATGTTCTTGAGAAACAGGGTGTACATGATCTCTGTTTTCATACTGATGACAATAATAGACATATTATAAAGGACATATGTAATGGCAGTTCAAATGAGTCCATAAAATCAAACTGATGAAGATTTCCTCTCCCTTACATTTAATTGTGATGGTGTACCAGTCTTTCAATTCTCTAAATTCAATATTTGGCCAACACTGTGTTGTGTTAATGAGATACCACCCGAGACTAGAGATAAGCATATACTTTTATGTGCTTTATGGTTTGGATCCAAAAAAACAAACATGTCATGCTTCTTTAAACAATTTGTTGAAGAGTTTACCAGTCTTTCTCAAGTTGGGTTTGAGTGGCAACATCCAGGTGATCCGCCACTGAGACATGTGAAGGTGCACACAATTTGCTATGTATGTGATGCAGTAGCATTACAATGAAATTTTAAACAGTTTAATGGTGAATATGGCTGTGGAGTCTGCCTTCACCCTGGAATGCAGACAAGGAAGCACAAGAGTTTACCAAAGTACAGATGAAAAGCCATGTGACAGAAACTATAGAACCACAATAGAAATAGGACAAATTGCTGAAAGAGAAGGGAAGACTATATTGGGCATAAACGGCCCATCTGTTCTTGCAGATTTACTATTGTTTGATGTAATCAATGGGATAGTACCGATTAAATGCATTGTGTGTTACTTGGTGTGTGCAGATGCATGGCGGCTTGATGAATGGATACCAGGAGCCTTTCTGAACATTCCAGTGTTCCATCCATCCATATTCTTAACCGCTTGTGTCATGTTTCGGTTTTGGGTGGTTGGGTTTTAGTTTGGTTTTGGGGGTTTGTGTTGTCTTTTGTCCAGTTTTGTCTCCCCTCGTCTCATCACTGTTAACCTTGTCCACCTGTGTGTGCTCCCCTCCCCGTTTGTGTGACCTAATTAGTGCCCTCTGCCTGCTGTGTCTCCCAGGTGTGTCCTGTTAGTGTCATTAGTGTTGGTATAAGGGAGTGGCGTTTGTCTCACACGGGTGTGGGAGCATTGCATGTTCAATGGTGAATGTTTGATGTTATACGTTGCATGTTGTCTTGAAGTCATGCCAAGTCTTTCGAGTCATCCACGCTAGTGATGGCAAAATGAAGCCCCGTAAAGCAGTGAAGCCCTGCAGTGAAAAGCTTCACACACACGTAGGGGCTTCAAGATGATTCATTTCCTCGACTACGCCATCATGTGGACAGAAAAATGTATAACATGCTTGGTGCATGCAATAAAATGGTGGGGTGTAAATCATGCTCTAAATACAAAAGAATATATATTTGAAGAGTGTTTTAACATGAATTGTTCTGTGTTACTTTGTCTATGTTTGTGCTTATGCAACAAGTGAAAATGTGAAAAAATGAGGTAAAATAAAGTGCTTATTCATTTTTATTTAAAAAATATTTTTTCCAAAGTTTTTGGACTCAGGCGGTTTCTTTTTTTGCAGAGAATTTCACCTGCTTTTGAAAAAACTCTTTCACATGGTACTGATGAAGCAGGGGTGCATAGATATGAGACAGCAAGTTTGTATAAACTTGGAAGCGCATATTTCTGTGCTTCCCAGTACTGAAGGGGATTTTCAACTCTGGGGATATTTGGTTCTCCAAGATACCTTTTGCACCTCAACTGTTGCATTTGCTGTGACATTTGTGGTTCTTGCTTGATTGATTGAGGTATCAAAATGATGCCACAGTTTGCTTCCTACAAAAGATAAACAGATATTCGTAATTATTATTAAATATTAGCACAATTAGGAAATATTAAATACCTCCAACAGACTGGTGGGAAGGTTCTGATGATGAGGATGATGATGAGGATGATGATGATGAGGATGAGGATGATGTAGATGAGGACGCTGTGCGCCTCATAATAGCTGCGCATTCAATCGTGAGCCTTTTTTCTGCCTCTGCTGCTTTATTGGGACTAAAGAAGCCTAGTTTTTTAAACCTTGGGTTGAGCAGAGTAGCCAGAAACATAATACTCATCGACTGGAGGTTATTCAGCTTCTCTCTTAGTTGTCTTTGCAGGATCTCAACCATGGATGTGCTCTCTGGAGTTAGAAGCAGTCGAATCTCCTCTTCATCCAGAGAGTGATGCAACATGGACAAGAGTGGAATTACCTTTGACCCTGAAACCTTTTTCTCCTCAGACAGCTCAATTGTAGCATGGTTAAATGGCTCTAATACTTTTAGACAGTCAGCAATGATTCTGTATTGTTCAGCAGACAATGGTGTCAGATCAGTACGTAAACCAGCCAAAGCTGCTCCCACAGGCTCTCTCAAAGTGTACATACGCTGAAGCATGAGATAAGTGCTGTTCCACCTTGTATCAACCTCCTGAAGAAGTTTAAGCACCGGAAGGCCCATTTGAACTTGCATCTGAGTTCGTCTCTCCTACAACAAAATCAAGAGTCAAATCAGTGTATAGAAAACAATTAAATATGTTACATATGACAAGTAAGGAGCTTACCTTTGCTGTAGTGCTGCTCTTGAAATAACCAACTATCTTTCGACAGTTTGTCCGGATGTGGAATAATTCTGGACATTGGTCAAGAGCTTTTTTTACCAAAAGATTTAGCGTATGTGCCACACAAATGGTGTGACGCATATGAAGCTCTCTGGCACAAGCTCCCATATTTGCTGCACCATCAGTCACTAGACATGTCACCTTTTCACTGATACCCCACTCAGACATTAGCAAAGTTTTCATAGAAGCCATGTTTGCTGCAGTGTGTGCCTCAGGGAAATGCTGCACCCCCAGTACAACTGATTGGAGGGACGTGGTTTCATCAATGAAGTGACATGTCACAGCTAGATAGGCATCAGTATTGATGGAAGTCCACATATCTGATGTCAAACTACATGCAGATGCTTTAGCCACAATGGCTTTTGTTTTATCCTTGGTTTCCTTGTACCTTTTTTCCACCATGGCTTTCAAAGTCTAAAACAAAAGTATAGTTTATTGAAGTGAATAGTATTGAAATGGTTAATCCGATAATATAGTGCTTCATGTTGTGACATACATACCTGCCGTGTTGGTAGAATGTAGGAAGGAGCTAAAGCTTTCATAAGCTTTTTGAATCCACTGCCGTCCACCAAGGTGAACGGCTGGGAATCCTCAATCACCATATCCACCAACAACTCAGCCAAGTCAACCTTGTCATCTAAATTAAATTACATGTCAGAGTTATTAAAAAAAAAAAAAAAAAAAAAAAACATACAGTGGAGTGTGGGGCTATGAATATAAATGGCCTACCTGAGCTGGGTTCAGCCTGGTTGGTCTCCTCGTTGCCGTGCAAGACTCTAAAGTGCCTTAGCATAGTTGAGGTGTTATTATTATAACTAAGCACCTTAGAACACACCAGACACTTCACCTAAAAGTATTCAGAAAAGAAAAATGTGAATTTTATGTGTTGTCAGTTGTCACATTTTAATTTTATTTTATTTTATTATTGGAATAGTGCAGTAATAATTGGCAGTGCATTACCTTCTGAGGTGAGATCTGCTCAAAGTGCTCCCAAACAGGGGAGAATCTTCTCTTTCTTGTTGGTTCCATGAACTCCATCGCAAAAAAAGAAGCTCGTCGTCGTCGGTCAAATCGAATGCAAAATGCAAAGAAGTACCGCAGTAAGGGACCCGAAAACACAAAAAGTGAAGGGGAATCCATAGTGTTTCTTTGCTGCTTTTATTTCGAACTACACTCAAACCTAGCGAATCAGTTCCTGAATCAGTCACGTGGTACACCCGCTTCGCGGGGCTTCAAACGTCATCACGTACGTCATCGACACACGCGTTGAATCGCCGTTCATGAACCACTCATCTACATTACTCGGCACACGCTTCAGGGATTCGACCCGAGAAGCACATCACTAATCCACGCCAAGTCTTTCGAGTCATCCACGCCAAGTCTTTCGAGTCATCCACGCCAAGTCTTTCGAGTCATCCACGCCAAGTCTTTCGAGTCATCCACGCCAAGTCTTTCGAGTCCTCCACGCCACGCCAAGTATCAGCATCTCGCCACTCCAAATATCAGCATCTCGCCATGCCAAGTATCAGCATTCTGTCCACGCCAAGTATCAGCATTCTGTCCACGCCAAGTATCAGCATTCTGTCCACGCCAAGTATCAGCATTCTGTCCACGCCAAGTATCCGCATCTGTCCACGCCAAGTATCCGCATCTGTCCACGCCAAGTATCAGCATTCTGTCCACGCCAAGTATCCGCATCTGTCCACGCCAAGTATCCGCATCTGTCCACGCCAAGTATCCGCATCTGTCCACGCCAAGTATCCGCATCTGTCCACGCCAAGTATCCGCATCTGTCCACGCCAAGTATCCGCATCTGTCCACGCCAAGTATCAGCATTCTGTCCACGCCAAGTATCAGCATTCTGTCCACGCCAAGTATCAGCATCTGTCCACGCCAAGTATCAGCATCTGTCCACGCCAAGTCTCCGCATCTGTCCACGCCACGCCAAGTCTCCGCATCTGTCCACGCCACGTCTCCGCATCTGTCCACGCCACGCCAAGTCTCCGCATCTGTTCACGCCAAGTCTCCATCTGTCCACGCCAAGTCAGTCCATGTTTGTCATGCCTCATCTGTCCAGGTTCGTCATGCCAGTTCTGCCCCCGTTCGTCACGCCAAGTCTACCCACGTTTCAGCCCGTCAAAGTTACTCTAGCTACTGTCATACTTCTCCCTGCCTGGTTTTTCCACCTCTGGGTCCATCCACCATAACAGCTTGCTCTTCACAAGGGTAGCGGGGGGTGCTGAGTCCATCCACCACACCCCCACCTTAACAGAATGCTCCCACCATCCTGGACCCTGCGGAAGCCTCAAGTCCCCGTTCCGGCTCTCCGCCGGCCTCAAGTCCCCGTTCCGGCTGCCCGCCGGCCTCAAGCATCTGTCCACGGCAAGTATCAGCATCTGTCCACGCCAAGTATCCGCATCTGTCTCCGCATCTTTCCACGCCAAGTCTCCGCATCTGTCCACGCCAAGTCAGTCCATGTTCGTCACGCCTCATCTGTCCAGGTTCGTCACGCCAGTTCTGCCCCCGTTCGTCACGCCAGTTCTGCCCCCGTTCGTCACGCCAGTTCTGCCCCCGTTCGTCACGCCAGTTCTGCCCCCGGTCGTCACGCCAAGTCTACCCACGTTCGTCACGCCAAGTCTACCCACGTTTCAGCCCGTCAAAGTTACTCTAGCTACTGTCATCCTTCTCCCTGCCTGGTTTTTCCACCTCTGGGTCCATCCAGCATAACAGCTTGCTCTTCACAAGGGTAGCGGGGGGTGCTGGAGCCTCTCTCAGCTGGCTCTGAAAATAATATAATAATAATTAATAATAATAAAAACAGGGGTGGCACGGTGGATGACTTTGGCACATCCGCCTCCCAGTTCTGAGGACTCGGGTTCGAGTCCAGGCTCCTGCCTTCCTGGGTGGAGTTTGCATGTTTGCATGCATCTTCTCCGGGTACTCCGGCCTTCTCCCACATTCCAAAGACATGCATGGCAGGTTGATTGGGCGCTCCGAATTGTCCCTAGTTGTGCTTGTGAGTGTGGATTGTTGTCCGTCTCTGTGTGCCCTGCGATTGGCTGGCAACCAGTCCAGGGTGTACCCAGCCTACTGCCCATAGCCAGCTGAGATAGGCTCCAGCACTCCCCGCGACCCTTGTGAGGAATAAGCAGTCAAGACAATGGATGGATGGATTGATAATAAAGACAAATCACTTACCTATTTGGGACGGGGGTGGCCAGCAATGGCAGGATTGTCATGTAGAAGCATGCATGCAACACAATGTTTACTACATATGAAGGTGAAAGGCTTCACTTCGCTGGTGTTAAACTGCTCTTTTGGACGTCCGCACAAGTTGATCCCCGTTCACATTTCTGACTCTGAATTTTGGACTTCGGGAAACGAATAAAGAATACATCCTTCACATGTGGACGGTTGTCGTGTCTGGAGTGGTTTCTGCCTTCTTCCTTAACAGCTGTGTTTACTCTGCATGTTTTTCCGGAGATTAACGAGAACAAAACAAGCACTATTTGAATGGCTAGTCAATGAGAGAGCTTCTTTTTGACCCGCTTCCTGGAAGTAACGTGGTCTTGCTGTCTAAAAATAACATTCGTGCGGTTCTCCATTCATTGTGCAGAGCAAGGTTAAACAACTAGTACATGGTGATGCAATGATAACTGAAAATGTGAAAAGCACAGCGGGCCATCTTGTTTTAGGAATCTAATTTCCTTTGTGATCTCTGAATCAACTCTAAAATCCATTTAATTAAATCATGTATAATTCAGAACCTTCAAGCCTGCATGTTTACACAAGGCCCAATCACGGAGTTGGCATTACTCTGTAGAATGAGTCATGTCTATATTAGCAGTTATATAGTAGTTCCATACCTTTTGATGAGTTGAAAATGTCCGTGGGAAGAAATTTGCTTACATACTGTAAGCTGAAGCAGGGTAGCTTATTGAGTGCTCAATTTACTGGCTTGCAACTTAAGTGCTATGTAAACTAGTAAGAGGAAAAGCTACCACACTTTATAAAGAAGGGCAATAGAGAGATGTACAGGATACAGGTTTCAAGATGAGGTGTTATCACAGTGCTTCTCAAC
The DNA here is from genome assembly GCF_051991245.1 of Festucalex cinctus. Lineage (NCBI taxonomy): Eukaryota > Metazoa > Chordata > Actinopteri > Syngnathiformes > Syngnathidae > Festucalex > Festucalex cinctus. Next base: position 23,331,166 of record NC_135416.1, on the reverse strand, counting down.
TACATTTTGTTATGCCAGTGTGGCAACACCCAAGGAATTGGTTTTAAACACAAGGCACACGGGTTCGATAGTCACTGAGCATGAGACGGTGTTGATACAAAAAGAATACAAATGAAAATTTATTTAATTCATGCACAACAATAAACTTGGTCCAGAGCTCAACAATGGTGTCAAGGCCCTTTGACGGGGGGGGGAGAACACCTATAAAACAAAATTACACACCAATAAATGCGACACACTCACGCCAGTGAAGGAAGGGAAGTGAACCCACAACCAGGGAGGCACAGCACACACAAAAAACCGGTCGCCACCACCGTTGAGCCTGGATAAAAAGGGAAAAAAAAGGAAAACAAATAAGGAAATCAATCCAACAAAACCCACCCAAATTAACCCCAATCGAATAATAAGGAACTATTAAAATATCTATTTTTAAGAAATCCAATCCTCTTAAAATGCAGTCCACGCAGGCAGGTCGCTGGCCGAGTCAGCCGAACCGGAACGTCGTAGTGACACCACCGTGTAGTTCGCTGACTGGCACCGATGAGAGTTCAAGCAGACTTTCCCAGGAGGGAGAGAAGGCGGTGCGGCACCACGGGGATCAGCCGCGCTCCCGACGGCGAGGGTGCACACAGTAGAAAAGATAAACAGCAAGCAACAGCAAAGCAAAGCAGCCGCGGTCTAACGGCGATGTCCGTCTGCTCCCCACAACACGCCCGTCCCTGTCACAAAGTTAGCGATTAATATAAAATTCTACAACTACAATAAAATCCACCTACCCGCAGGAGAAGGCAACAGTTCACGCGGACAATCTCAATGAAGATCGCAAGGCAGGGCAGGGAGGAGAATTCTGGTAAACCAGGCATGCATAATCTACCAAGAAGAACAAAAATGTGTCGCACCAATAAAGCGATCTATAACACGCTCGCTAACTTACCTGAGTCAGACATAGTGACAAGCACCGAGGATGGCAAGACCCGGAAGTGGGTGGGCCTCCACACCAAAGAGTCAGTGCGCAAGATAGTAATCTGCCAGTTTTTATAGTCAACGTTGAAGTGCACTAACCAATAGAGGGTCATTTTAAATCAGTGCAGGTGAGCTCAATCACCTTGTCACATTCTGCCCCCCCTTTTTGTGTCGTCGCCCCGACGATAAAACATTGTCTAACTCCAGGGTCTAAACAAAGCTGACTGCCCATTGGCTGCCACCCCCGAAGAGATTGCTGCCTCCTGCGATTGGACCGGCCGAGGGAGATGATGCACATTTGCATGACGTCCAGCTGTGGCACGACCAGTACGACGGAGAATCCTCTGACTACTCGTGGGGTCAACGGTCAATGGTGCCCGTGATTCACCTGGTAAAGACATTTGTGTAAAGTGTTGTTCCAGAGCTGGATGAGAGGAAGGTCCCAGATTAGGGACAGACCCAGCTGCCTCCATTTGAGAAGGCCCCACCTGAGGAGCTCCACTTGTTAAAACAAAGAGGGCATCCTCAGGCCACGAGTCATCTTCTATGTGCGGTACATCAGTAGGTGACACTGAGACCGGGGCCTCAACTGGGCAATCAGCTCCAACCGCTGCCTTAAGCAGGGTCCGGTGAACATGTTTCACCTTGGTTTGGTCTGCTATTGGGGCAATGGTGTACACAGAACCACCCAGACTTGGTGCTCTCACTATTTTATAGACCACGGAGTCCCATAGGTCTCTGATTTTATGACGACCTCGTGGACCGCAGTCTCTCATGAAGACCAACTGACCTTGCACTAATGGAACATCCCTGACCTGTTGATCATGGGCCTCTTTACGACGGCCTGCTGCAACCTGCATCCGATCCCGAGCACTTTGAAACGCGATCTGCAAACGGGTCTGGTGCTCCAAAATCCACTCATCTACTCTGCCACCAACAGGCTCCTGTACTCTACCCAACAAAAAGTCAACTGGGAGCCGTGGTTCCTGACCAAACATCAGGAAATATGGAGACTCACCAGTGGACTGATGGGGAGTGGTGTTATAAGAGTACAGAAGCTGCGGTAGGCATGCAGTCCAGTCTCTCTTGTGTGATGCTGGCAAGGTACGCAGCAAATTGTGCAGGGTCCTGTTAAATCTCTCACACTGGCCATTACCTGCGGGATGGTAAGGGGTAGTACGAGATTTAACAATACCATATAAATTACACAGTTGCTGGATCAAGAAACTCTCAAAGTTACGCCCTTGGTCCGAATGAATTCGAGCCGGGACACCAAACTTTGAGAACCACTCTACAACCAGCACCTGAGCCACAGTACAGGCTTTCTGGTCACGGGTGGGAAACGCCAGTGTGTACTTGCTAAAAACATCTGTAATAACAAGGACATTTTCAATCCCATTTCGAGCTGGCTCCAGAATTGTAAAATCAATCGCCAAGATCTCATTTGGTCGGGAAGCCAGAAGGTGTCCCATAGTGGCCCGGGCCCGATGCGGAGTGTCCTTGGCGACTTGACATCTATCACATGTCTGACACCACTGGTCAACATCTGATGTCATGCCAGGCCAGTAACACCTCTGCCTGAGTAACTCCAGGGTCCTCCCTACTCCCTGGTGACCATGTTTTTGATGTACCTCAGTCAAAACTTCTTTCTTCAAGGCAGATGGCAACAGCAGCTGGAGGACTGCCTCAGCACCATCAGGTCTATAGACCTGGCGGTAAAGGGCTCCACGTCTCTCCACCAACCTATCCCACTGACGAAGGAGAGCCAAAGCAGATTTCGACAACTGCTGGCGCTCCTCCCGGGTTGGCCGCCGTTTGCTCTCCCAAAACGGCCATAACTCAGCCAGGATTGGGTCAGCCCTTTGAAGGGCACACATGTCCACCTGGGGATGATGTGGCAAGGCTGTAATAGCAGCTTGAATAGTTTGTGGCCTTGTCCCCTTAAGGGCTTGTTGTAAAGGTTTTGGGAGGGTCGTGCCTGGAAGCATTGCTTCCAGGTCACTCACACCAGGTGAAGGTTGGCGAGAAAGTGCATCTGCATTGACATTACTTTTGCCTGAACGGTACTTGATTTCAAAGTCAAACGGTGCCAACTGAGCTGCCCAACGTTGCTCAGTGGCCCCAAGTTTGGCAGATGATAAATGGCTCAGGGGATTGTTGTCTGTATAGACAACACACTTATTACCCAGGAGATAATCTCTAAATTTCTCTGTCATGGCCCACTTGAGCGCCAAAAACTCTAACTTCATAGAGCTATAATTGTTCATATTCCGCTCAGTGGGCCTCAATCCCCGACTGGCATAAGCTATGGGCCTTACCTTCCCATGCTGCTCCTGTGAGAGCACAGCCCCAAGGCCACTATAGCTTGCATCCACCTCCAGAATAAACGGGAGGGAAAAGTCTGCATATGCAAGCACAGGTGAAGTAGTGAGCTTTGTCTTGAGTGTTTCAAAGCTCTGCTGACACTCTGGGGTCCAATGCCCAGCTATCAGCTGTGACTTTTTACTTGCCTTTGAGCCACCCAACTCTGCCACCAGCCGATGGAGAGGGGCAGCCAACTTGGCAAACCCTTCTACGAAGCGGCGGTAATAGCTGGCAAATCCAAGAAATGACCGCAGCTCGGAAGTTGTTTTAGGGGGTTGCCAATTCGCCACCACCTCCACTTTACCTCGATCAGTGGCAACACCCTCACTCGAAATAACATGCCCCAAGTAGTTCACTTGTTGCTGGAAAAAGGAACACTTTGACAGTTTTGCCTTCAGGCCTTCTCGCTGCAACCGCCCCAGCACCAATTCCAGTCGCTCCAGATGTTGCTCAACAGTGGTAGAAAAGACCACAATATCATCCAGATAAAGAAGCAAAGATTGGCATTGTTGGTCACCAAAAATCCGCTGCATGAGCCTCTGGAAGGTGCCGGGTGCATTGCAAAGGCCAAATGGCATGCGGTTCCACTCAAAAAGGCCAAATGGAGTGCAAAATGCAGTTTTGGGGCGGTCTGCTTCCGCCACAGGTACTTGATTATACCCACTGGCAAGGTCCATGGTTGAAAACCAGCAGGCATTCGTCAGGGCATCCAAAGATTCCTCTATTCGAGGAAGGGGAAACGCATCTTTCCTCGTTTTCTGATTAAGTTGCCGATAGTCGACACACATGCGAATAGTACCATCCTTCTTTTTGACCAACACTATGGGTGAAGCATAAGGGCTGCAGCTCTCACGGATGACCTGAGCTTCCAATAGTTGGTTAATATGCTCTTTCACAACCTCATAATCTGAGGGAGGAATGCGCCTATAGCGTTGCCTTACTGGAACATCATCCAAAAGGGGGATGTCATGGGCCAACAGGTCAGTGCACCCCAAGTCACCATCATGAGCTGAAAAGACAGAAGAGTACTTCGCAAGTAGAGCATGAACTTTTTGTTGTTCATCATCTGGCAAGGACGACAAATCAAGATCTTTAATTCTTTCTGGTACTGAAGTGGATGCAGACTGGGTCGACACAGTAGCCACAACTGCTGGTACCTCAGTTACTCCTGCTGGGAGACTGACAACACTGACCCCATCCAAAGTTCCAACAACGGTGCGAGGATAGAGCAAGACATCAGTAGCGCCTACATTTATGATAGGAATGTAAGCTGTACCCCTTTCCACCTGAACCAAAGCTGGTGAAGCCAGAAGTCCAGCAGGAAGGCCGGAGTGCAAGGGCTCAAACAAAACTGCAGCACTGACATCTTGCTCTGAACATGTGGCAGCAATGACTTTCATAGTACCACCAGGGATGAGACATGCCTTTCGACCACGTACTCTGACCCTACCAGAAACAGTGCTGACTTGAGCAACACTAACCTGGTGGCACTTTTGCAATGCCTGCAACACAGGCAGGGGTGCCCCAACAACAGAGGGCAGATTGAACAATGCCAAACCGTGCTGGCCAAAAAGCTCATGGTAACACTTGCGGATGATGTTCATCCCCAGCACACAGGGCGCTGGAGGGACCACCCCAAGAGGAGCATCTTTGACCACCAACACCCCACAACGTGACATGAACTTACTGCACAGCTCAACATCCAACTCAAGGTAGCCAATATAGGGGATAGCAAGACCATTGGCTGCTCGGAGATGCAACCAATGACAGGATTTGAGCTTTTCCTGACCCCAAGGTTCAAAATGCTCCAGGAAAAAGCTCTGCGTTATTGTAGACACCATGGACCCAGTATCTACCAAGCATGGGACTGTAACACCACCCATACTAACCTCCACATGCGGGCAAGACGACACAAGGTCAGCAACCTCTTCGGAGCCAATGGCTGTCCCCTCCGAACTGTGGCTCTGCAGCTCGGCGGGCCCTAGTTTTCCGACAGCTGAGGGGGGTTAGATTGTTCTAAAGACTGCTGGTTCGGTAAGGAAGGCTTATACTGGAAAGGAACCCGAGGCCCGTCGCACTCCCTGGCAATATGACCTGGTTGTTGACATCGGCGACAGATAATAGGACCACGAGCGGCAGGGCGAATGCCCTGCTGGGACCTCTGCAAAAGGGAGATGGTCTGGCTAAGTTTGTTTAGCTGCTCCTGCTGGAGCTTCAACATCTCCTTCACCTCACTCAACTCTGATGATTTTGAAATACCAGCCACCACATGGGGGGTACTCTTTACCTCACACTGGAAACCAAGAACTGAAGGAACTGAATGGCTTCGCCCCCTAACTCCCCCAGGTAAACCCTCACGTTCCCACTGGATCGCCTCACTCCGAACCTCCAGCAGGCTAGCCGTAGGCCGCCCTCGGACAAACTGCTTAAGTTCCCGACGGAGTGCACCATCCAAGACAAACTCTACGAATTGATCACGGAGCAACACATCCGAATTTGGCATACCGTTAGGTGCACACCGTTTAACTAGCGTCATAAGACGCATTAATGCCAGTGAAAACTCTTGCAGTGTTTCACCCTCCTGTTGTTTGCGGGAGAAAAAGGCTTCTTGCAAGGCCACGTAGGAGTCAGTAGACCCATAAAGTTCCTGCAAAACAGTTCTAATACATTCTGGATCTCCCTGTTCAGCAATCGAGTGATACCTTATCTCCTCCCGTGCCTCACCCTCAAGGTGATCAAGCAAAAAGAAAGCCTGCTCTGAAATAGAAAAATTACGCCCTCTCATGCAGGCCTGTGTCTCCTCCAACCAATCACTCAACCCTATACCCGAGCTACCTCTAAAGTAAGGGCACTTCCTTTCTCTAGACATCAACACTAGTCTTTCTGTTACTGGGGCACTAGCAATCAAAGGGGCAGTAGGGGGCACAGAGGCAGGGGGTGCTGTACTAGGACCGGGCACAGCCACGGCCTGTTCCTGTCTCAACCGCTCATTTTCTGCCCTCAACTGTGCTATTAATTCCCTTAACTCTTGCACTTCCCCCTCCATATTACAATAAAAAAAAAACTAACCCGACAAGGGGCCAGAAACGGAGGAAAACAAACTTTACCCACTAATGGGTCAAAAATAGACCAACGACTGCTTTGCTTTTAGTCAGATCCTACACTGGATTATTATTTCTTTTTTTTGAAAATATTCACATCATACAAAAAAACAAACACACGTCTCAGCTCTTAGGTAGTGAAAATCCTGCCGACAACGCCAAATTGTGGCAACACCCAAGGAATTGGTTTTAAACACAAGGCACACGGGTTCGATAGTCACTGAGCATGAGACGGTGTTGATACAAAAAGAATACAAATGAAAATTTATTTAATTCATGCACAACAATAAACTTGGTCCAGAGCTCAACAATGGTGTCAAGGCCCTTTGACGGGGGGGGGAGAACACCTATAAAACAAAATTACACACCAATAAATGCGACACACTCACGCCAGTGAAGGAAGGGAAGTGAACCCACAACCAGGGAGGCACAGCACACACAAAAAACCGGTCGCCACCACCGTTGAGCCTGGATAAAAAGGGAAAAAAAAGGAAAACAAATAAGGAAATCAATCCAACAAAACCCACCCAAATTAACCCCAATCGAATAATAAGGAACTATTAAAATATCTATTTTTAAGAAATCCAATCCTCTTAAAATGCAGTCCACGCAGGCAGGTCGCTGGCCGAGTCAGCCGAACCGGAACGTCGTAGTGACACCACCGTGTAGTTCGCTGACTGGCACCGATGAGAGTTCAAGCAGACTTTCCCAGGAGGGAGAGAAGGCGGTGCGGCACCACGGGGATCAGCCGCGCTCCCGACGGCGAGGGTTCACACAGTAGGAAAAGATCATAAACAGCAAGCAACAGCAAAGCAAAGCAGCCGCGGTCTAACGGCGATGTCCGTCTGCTCCCCACAACACGCCCGTCCCTGTCACAAAGTTAGCGATTAATATAAAATTCTACAACTACAATAAAATCCACCTACCCGCAGGAGAAGGCAACAGTTCACGCGGACAATCTCAATGAAGATCGCAAGGCAGGGCAGGGAGGAGAATTCTGGTAAACCAGGCATGCATAATCTACCAAGAAGAACAAAAATGTGTCGCACCAATAAAGCGATCTATAACACGCTCGCTAACTTACCTGAGTCAGACATAGTGACAAGCACCGAGGATGGCAAGACCCGGAAGTGGGTGGGCCTCCACACCAAAGAGTCAGTGCGCAAGATAGTAATCTTGCCAGTTTTTATAGTCAACGTTGAAGTGCACTAACCAATAGAGGGTCATTTTAAATCAGTGCAGGTGAGCTCAATCACCTTGTCACACCAGGAAGGAAGAAGAAAATATTTTTTACATTCTCCGTTGTCTGTTTTGTGTCACGTTTTGTTTTGGGTTTTTTTTGACAAGTGCAGAGATCGCACAGAGAGGGTGCAACATTTCATTACCTAAACTCTCGGGCACCATGCCAGCATCTACTGTATTTGTCTGTCGATGTTCACTCCTCTAGATTCTATTGCAGTAGCAGAGCACAATACTGAAACAGGACAGTTACTATAGCAGCTACTTGGATGGATCAGTACCAACACTGTTTTGTGCTGGTTTGTGATCAGGATCCAATTTATGATTGCATGCATACTTCTTAATTAAGTGTACCTTATAAGTGATCGCTCCACCAGATTGTGTTACAAGGTCAATCCATTTGCAAGAAATAAATTATTGGTACTATTTTATACATCTGCTCTTTGCTCATACAAAGAGATTTTGGAGCACTGCCCAAGAATACAGCACCAATCCGAGTCTCATCAAAACCGAAGCAGTCCAGTTAGTAAAAAAAAAAAAAAAAAGACAATTGAAGTTGCTGCTAAAACTGTCACCCAGATTTAAAGGTGTATTGTGGAGTTTAAAATGTTAATGTTAAAAGTAACCTCGACTGCAATGACAAGTTTGCTCTATATTATTTATTTGGTTGTTACTAAAATAACAGTAAGATTCATTTAAAAAAAAATTTTTTTTCCAGTTTAATACATTTTGTTGAAACTTATTTGGACGTACGTCGTCATTGTTATGTACATAGTAGGGGTGTGAATTGCCTAGTACCTGACGATTCGATTCGTATCACGATTCACAGGTCACGATTCGATTCGATACCGATTAATCCCGATACGAATTTATAAGTCAATTGTTGCGATTTTTTTTCATTCAAATTTAGAAAATACTAATCAGTAAGCTTGTAGAGTGTAAGATTTATATGAAAATGTATTATTTATTTATCTGAAATTTCAGTCTTATAGAGGTTGTAATCTGTTTCATGTTTGAACAGCATTAAAATAAAATATTAAGGCTTAATGTTCCGTTCATATAACATTCTTCCATGCTCAAGGTGTGAATCCTAACCCGAAGTCAGACGTTTTGTTGAATATTTTTCCATTAAAAATTGAAGTTTAAAAATCGATTCACACACACACACACACACACACACACAAAAAAAAGGCAATGATAAGACGTTGAATCTGTAAGACTACCGAATGAACAATTCTGAGCTCTTAAAAAAAAAAAAAAAAAAAAAGATTTTTTTTTATTGAATCGATTCGAGAATCGCGCGATGTAGTATCGCGATATATCGACGAATCGATTTTTTTAACACCCCTAATATATATATATTAGGGGTGTGAATTGCCTAGTACCTGACGATTCGATTCGTATCACGATTCACAGGTCACGATTCGATTCGATACCGATTAATCCCGATACGAATGGTCACGATTCGGTACCGATTAATCCCGATACGAATTTATAAGTCGATTGTTGCGATTTTTTTCCATTCATATTTAGAAAATACTAATCAGTAAGCTTGTAGAGTGTAAGATTTATATGAAAATGTATTATTTATTTATCTGAAATTTCAGTCTTATAGAGGTTGTAATCTGTTTCATGTTTGAACAGCATTAAAATAAAAATATTAAGGCTTAATGTGCCGTTCATATAACATTCTTCCATGCTCAAGGTGTGAATCCTAAAAAAAAAAAAAAAAAAAAAAAAAAAAAATCGATTCTGCCGATTATTGAATCGATTCGAGAATCGCGCGATGTAGTATCGCGATATATCGCCGAATAACACCCCTATATATATATATATATATATATATATATATATATATATATAAAATTGTGCAATAGTGTCAGCCTTGCATAACTTTTAAACAAAGCTGACTGCTTTATGGCATACGTCACTTCCCCCTTTCCCGATTCGTTACATACACGGAAGTCTTTTCAAATGCCAACGCAGAAGATACAAAACAACGAAAGGTTTTGTCCGAGGAGACAAAAAAAAAAAAAGGAGACTGCCCAGATATACACTACCTGTTTCAGGGCTCTAACTTCATCAGCGAGTCAATCGCTGGAGAGTCAGCTGAGTGGGGATGGGGTTGGGGTGTAATACGGTACAAAACCAAAGTTAAACGTTTACTTTAAACATCATTGTATGATTTGGTTTCGGCACAATTAAATTCAGTACCTCATCGCTAGTCATCCTTCACACCGCCACTGGAAAGAGTAATGTAATTCAGTCCAGCTCCAGGCGACCACAGGATTTCACGACACCATTGCTCAGGGTTCCATGGGAAAGTCAGGCGTCAACGGGCAAAACATTACCGCTTTTGGTCACATGGTGCCGCCATAATCAACAAAAATTGAAATGTCTTAATGTATTTTCTATATTTTCTTATACAATTTTGTAAAGTATGTTCACAGCAGATGTTGGTTGGACAGCTTAGCTTCTTTATTGTAAACACAAACGGCTGCAATGTTGGTCATAGCTGACTGCGGAAAAAAGAAAAGAACAGTAAGATGAATGTATAGCGGCACAAGCAACAACTCAAGGCACGCCAAGCTGCAATCCCTCTCACTTTTCCCTCCTACTTTTCCCATGATGCATTCACAATTACTTGGAAACAAGAAAGCACACAACTTTGTTTGTTACTGTACTTTTAATGATGATAATAATAATAATAATAAGAAGAAGAATTAGAATAGTAAATTTCATTTGAGTTTGCATGGTTCATCGTGTCAGTGTGGAACTGCGAAATATCAAGCTGTTACCTATTTTGTTTTGCTACCACGCAAGTTTTCTATAGCTAATATTTGCAAAACCATTGCAGTTTGAGCATGAGCATGGAAAGCTACCTACAAGTCCAGCAGGAACAGAGCCGAGCCACAAGTCTTTCACCTCACGCCAGTGAGTGAATATTAAGCCAATATTTACACCAGACTGTGCTTTTATATGGTCCATCACTAGGTGCGTTTCCATTATCCTTTTTCGCAAAAATAAAAGCGATATTGTACTATTTTAATAAAGTACAATTTCGAATTGTCGGTGTTTCCATTGAAGAGAGTTTCGCTTCTGAGGCGCAATTCTCGAAATGTCCCGTCTCGCGAGACCTCGCTGTTCTGTAGGAGTTGCTCATGATGTTTACGGTAGACGGACGCCCGGTGTAGTTATATTACTTTAAAAACACTCACCCCTCATCGGGCGGTTTCGGGCATTTAGTGTTGGTGTTGTTGTGTATGTCCCTCGGCAGTCGGCAAGCAGTTCTGACACGAAAGCGAGTGGCACCGTACTTCCTACTTCCTGTAATCCTAAAATGTGGTTGTTCCCATGCAAAAGTTGGGTAAAAGGCGGTTTACAAATTGTTAAAAGTTTCTGATGTTTTCTGCTAAATGAACCAGACATGGCAGGACAGGATTTCAAGATCTCCTCTCCTTCAACTTTTCGAAGGAGTCTCGCTCGATTACACCTCTCTCTCTTTTATGCTCATGTCATGCAGTAGCTGATACAAGTCCGTGACCGGGCGGGTGTCACATGACTACTAATGCGCAAAAAGTGTTTCCATTACACTTTTGCGAAATACTTCTTTTTCGATACGTCTCAAAAACCACCTCATGAGAGCGCAAAAACTTTTTTGCGATATTTGAGAGTTTTTTTCGCAAATCCGGTGTTTCCATTACCAGCTTACTTTTGCGAAACATGCCTTTTGCGCAAAACGGAGGGTAATGGAAACGCACCTACTAAGGACATCTACAGGCATGGTTGAAACATTAGTGACCTCCAAGCATGACTTCTTTAAGTTGGAGGCATGTGTGTGGTAGGCCATCATAACTTGATGTTTGTTGCCAGCGAGCGAGGTATATTTTTGAAAGTTTGTATGCCGCACAACTTGCTTCAAATAGCTATGTTTAGCCTCAAACCACATAGTCCACAATGTTACCAGAGGTCCGAAGTAGCGTATCATTTGGGGGTAATGCTCCAAGTATTGATGTTTAGGTAGGAGCTTTACATGTAGAAAGACTTCAAGATAGCGCCGTCTGTGATCGCAGATCTTAGCCTCAAGATACACAATGGTCTCCTCTGTGTGAACAGGAGCCAGAACTAACTCAACAATATCCTTGAGCTCCAGAATCATGAGCCATGCTGGTTCATCCTCTGGTATGATATGCCCAATCGCAAAGGGAAGAAATCTTAACAATGTCCAATTTTCATGGGCATTTCCTCATATAGTGCGTTATGGTGTGTGTGGCCTGTTGGTTTTGTCTCCCCATTTATATGGAAATGTTTGAATCAATGTGTTCAGGGAATCAAGAGTGAAGTATTTTTTTGAGATCGATAAATCAATACAGTGTGCAAGTTCGACGGGTACAACACCCTCAAAGAGGTCATGCACAATATCAGGAGGATAGCCAGTGCTTACATGAAAATGAGAGAGGTTTTCTGTTAAAACACACGGTTTCTTGACACCCCAGCAAATAGTTGCACTTTCCTGAGCAGTCAGTACATGAACATCATGGATGTCTATGGTTATGAGTTGAAAAATACCAGACTTCATATCTTTTGTCTGAAATAGTGATTTATCTCCAGTACAAAATTTGCAGAATGATCCGCCAGTAAAACTCTCAACAAATCCACCTATCCCATGCGCACCAAGATTGTCAGCAATAACACGCTGGACTGAACCCTTAATAAACTGGTCAATATGTGAACTAAAGACTCCGTGCTCTTCTGGTATCCTCAAGTCTTGCAAGTGTGGATCTAACACTTTTTGATAGCCATAGGCCTTAACGTCAGCAGATTAGGAAAGAACCGCTAAATAGATTGATCTTAGTTTTGAATGGGAACCTGGTGGGAAATTTCCCAAAACACAGTAGGCACCACAGAGTTTGTGTTTTTTACATGATGTCCCGAGAGGGTTACAAATCTCAAACTCATCAATCGTCTCTTGTGGTGTGGTACTCTTTTAAGTAAGACAATGTATCGTTTTGTATTCTTGGAATTTCAAGATGTTCAAGGACACCTTTATCACAGAGCAACTGCTGCAAAGATTGTAATAGCGGGCATCTAGTATATATTTAACTGGATCCACAACCGAAAAATGGGAGATGTAGTATTCTTTACGTTTACAAGCAGTAGCAAGAGGGCCATCATTTCCAATCGCTATACAAAATGGATTAGTTTTACATATCACATTTGAAAACTAATCAACGACTGAATCTTCAATCTGTAGCTTATGGCTCTGAAGTACACTAGAAACTAGCTTTTGCCAAAGGCAAATATTCTATATTTAAAGCAGCTATATGTAAGATTTAAAATTTCAAATCTTTACTGCCACCTGTGGCCGAAAACAAACTCCACGCTCGTACGTGCACGACCTCAATACTGAAGACTGGGCTCTTCAGATCCAATTAAACTATGTTTTCAGAGGTAAGAAGTTTTATAATGTTATACAAAGCTGGCCACTTCACGGAATGAGATTCTCGATCCCCACTAAACAATTGATGTCCACGGGACGTGCAGATCATATTGCTTTATGCCGATGTCAGACTTCACGAAAACAGCCCGATTTTAGCCCGACCGACGTGTCGCGGACAAACGGGGCATGTCGTAAAGGATTTTGGGTTGTCTTGACGTAGCGTCGCCCGTGTAATGTGACACGTTCAACGACTGGTCGCCTGTTGTCCGGGACGGTTCACGACCATCACGACGAAAGTCTATTTTTGCTTGTCTTGACGCATAATGTGACATACCTACGTCGTCGTCCGTTTGGTTCCACAGCATTGACCAATAGCGAGAGGGAGCGAAACGTCAATCACACACTGAACAGCATTTTATAGCTCTTTTTATTAGCCTTTTTATTTTATTAGCATTTGTTTATTTATTCGTTTATGTATTTATTTATTTATCCCCTGGATATTTCATGGGATGGGGCCAGGCAGGTGCATCTCGAGGGAAAAAAAAGAAAAAAGCGCCCGGCTGCAGCGCTGCGGCTGCATGGAGCGCGCACGCATCCGTGCAACCCGTCAGGCAACGGCGACATGAATAGAGGACCAAAATATATTGTGACTGTTGTTCTAATAATTTCAGAGATTTGGGCATATGAGTAGGGATGGGCACATATTTAGGGGGATCGATCACATTTTCATATAGTCAGGCCAGGCCTCTCCGCCTTAACTGTCACCCGCTCTCACTTGAAAGTTTTTTTTCCCCCCCTCGGAGTGAATGGCGTACTATCCAATGCACCGTACAAAAACAAATCAAATAAGAATAAATGAAGCAGTAAAAATACTCAATATAATATTTCAGTGTTTGATACAATAATAAAAAAATATGTCATCCCGCAAATTAATTAACAAAATCTGCTACCCGGCGCATATAGGCCTAAATAAATTAAAATACAGCGTTGGCTACTAAATTATATTTTAAACACTATTGCGGAGCAGGGAGCGCAAGCAATGCGCTCACATCACACGTCCCATGCGTGCTCCATTCACGCAAACACTCCCTGTCCTTGCCTTTTTTCTTTTCTTTTTTTTTTTGTCCCACCTCCCCGACAAACAGTGGCCGACGCGTCTCTCTTGGCAAGACAACACGCGATGATCGGCAGGTGTCTTGTTGCGTTCAGACGTGTAGTGTGACTACACGCCCCGTCCACGACACGGAGCAAATTTGTCGGGTAATGTGACAGCGCAACTGTCGTGTAAGACAAAAAAATCGCGTAGTCTGACATTGGCATTAGTCGGTCGAAGTCCAGTCCTGTGCTGTACTCCAAAACGATGTGCAAATTACGTCAATTAATTGGACCTCATTCCGATGTTAATATGCAGTACATATTAACATATTGTAGTCACCCCGCTCGACGGATGTCAACCTGATTCTAGTCATTATTAGTGTATGTCGCCCTCCAGGCTAGCGTCATTGTGCACGAGCCGAAAGGTGGGCTGTCATTTATGGAAGTGACGATTGTGAAAAACATATAGACCCATTCACTACTTAGTGTGATATGGCCGTGAATGTTATCGTGTAGTACCCTGAAATGGCTGAAAACAGGGAGAAATGATCACAACAGTGATTGATGTTGCTTCCTCAGCAAACATTTACTGTGTCGCCAAAAATTTACAGAACATTCAAATAAACAGAAAATCCAGTCTCTTACAGACATCTCTATGAAATGAAATTATACAACTTTGGTAAACGCATTTTTCTCTTAACTAAGATGTTTCTGCTCAATAAGACAAAAAAAATACTGTTACACATTCACTTCAATTGAATTAGATCTAGTATTCAATGTATCATCATTAATACATACATCTTAAGCTTGCATCACAACAGTTAAATGACACAGATGATTAGCTGATAATGAAAAGACCCATAACAGACGCACGCAAGCACGCGCAAACACACACACATACACACGCCCTGAGCCTATATGGCAACGACTCTACGCAAGAGCTGCACGATATCAACGAGCAGTACTCGCACATTCACACACGTTTTACTCGACAAAACATAACTCAAGCAAATATATCCACACAGTATTCGATACTACACTCAGAACCATGAACTCGAGTTAAAGGCTAACAACTTAAATTAACTTTCTAGCCCAACACATACCTGAAAACAGGGAGAAATGATCACAACAGTGATTGATGTTGCTTCCTCAGCAAACATTTACTGTGTGAGGAAGTTCTCCCTCTGTCGCCTGCTAGGTGTATGGAGACCCAAACAATCGATCTCAGATCGCTCGATCAGAGACGGTGGTTGGATCCCCGAAAACACCATCACCAGTTTACTAAACAAAAACTATTTCAATAAAATAAATGATACTTTTTTTTAAAGCATTTTAAATGGTTGTATACTCCACAATATTTACATGTTCCTTTTAATCTTAGATTTCCTTCATATTACAATTCTAAATTTGTCATCCTGTGTTCTATTTGTCATCCTGTGTTCTAACACGTCACACTCGCCATTCAGTAGTACCGTTCACATTCCGTTAGCATAATGTAGCTACAATAGGCTGTTTTCACGGAGGAAAATAAGGCGACATTTAGCCTGATTGAAACGCCGCGGAATGGAACGTCTGTTCTTCATAAAGTCATTCTGTTCTATTACATTCAACTTTGCCGCCCCTTTCACGCTAAATGTTGCCGTCCACCTCACTTTCACCTCAATAGTTACGACCGAGAAGTGATCGATCTTGAGGTTACTGCTATTTGAAAACAACACATTTTCTTCTAAATGTCAAGATACTCGCTTCTTACCTTTTGGGGTAGAAAGAAAGCCAGCTGTGAATCACTTTTCTAATCCAAGTCCGATCTCAACTCTCTCCACCGCTGAAATGTCAAACCAATGTTCACTCTCGGTCTTGCCCGACGTCGGTCACTATGAAGTTTAGATTTTTTTTTTTTTTTCGTGGCACTTTGCATTGTTTTCATTTTTTTTTTTTTTTTTTTTAGCAACCTTCCGCGGAGTAACAGCGGGTGTCTGGGGCAGCGAAAATCTGTACTAGTTCCGTCTTCGCGCGACAGAAAACAACTGACGATGACGCGCATGACGTCACATCCCGCAGACAGAGGGCGGGAAATTCGAAGGATTCGGAGCGGACGCTTCCTAAATAATATTGGCCAGAGGCTTGTAGGAGTACCCATTGTGAACAGCGAAGATGTTGATCTACTAATTAGAATATGTTTCAGTCATAAATGGTCAAATAAAAAAGCTATTGTTAAGATATTTTTTTGGGAAATCCTACATAGAGTAGCTTTAATATGAAGTGAAGTTCAGAGAGGACCTCATCTATAACAGATTTGGAATGTGGTGGATATTTTCTAACTTCAGTAAAATAGGTGCAATTTTCTCTTCAATTAAATCTGTTGGATGTAACTCTGCAGGATCATGACTTTGTGTTTCCTATTCGTGATCATTGTCTATGGACTCAGAACAAGTATCTACCGGACATAAATTAGTGATGTTATTGCCTTCCCCAACCCCCACAGTGCCATGTCCAGGACAGAGGAACCTTAATTCCTTTGGAATTGAGGGCGCAAAAAGTTAAAACTGGCCGATAATCGTTACACAACTGTTTAAGCTGTTCCACACTGTGTTTGTATATTGAACCTTGTTGAAATTTTCACGCTCGGGACGTCCTCTTCTTCCAAAATGACGCATATGCTGGTGTCACTGCTCTGTTTGTTTGGAATTCCGGACTTTGTGCATATTAATGAGAATAACATTTTTTTAGTACACATTTTCTTTTTTACAGGTAGCTACTTTTTTTTTTTTTTTTTTTTAATGTACATATGTACACAATTTTTTATATAGGTTTTTTTTTTTTTTTTTACAGGTAAAAATCATGACTTTTACAAATACAAATGTATACTTTTTTTTTTACAGGTACATTTTTTTAAGTTACTTTTGCACCATATTTATCTCCATATGGGCCTTTAAGCCTATTTGTTCATATACCTTTGCTCAGATACAAATGTAAACGAAAGAGTTGGCCTCACTGTTTCAATACTCTTGCCAGGATTGCACATTTCACACATTAACCTTGTGACCACCACGTCAAATGTATGAGAAATTTGGAGAAGACTGCAGCACCTGGTTAATGTGATATCACTGATGCACAAATTCTATAGATGAGCTTGACATTTAAACCGGACAGACAAGATGTGTTGAATCATCAAGTTAGTTCATTTCACCGTGATTGATCATAGAGTTTTGTTCCAGACTTGATGAATGTCTATTGAAAAAATAAATGTGCATCAAATAATAAGTCTCCATTTTCTCAGGCATATTAAATAGTCTCAAACTATTTATAAAAGAGGGCAAAGTAAGATGATAATGACAAAATCTTTACAATCTTCATTTTACAGTCCTTTTGCATACAATCAAAGGCATGTACGGAAATAGAACGTTTAGTGAGGTATCCTCTATTTCATATATGTCAAGATCCGGTCCTCGAGGGCCTGAGTCCTGCATGTTTTTGTGGTTTCTCTACTCTAACACACCCGATTCAATGAACAGGATCATTATCATGAATAGAACTCTCCTGTCGAGTTGTTGGCAGCAACTTCCCACACTTAGCAGCGGTTCAACTGTTCTGGGTGGATGGTCCCCGGATGGACTGGTTTTCCGGATGAAGTTGTGGAGAACACACGTTGCCTTCTCACACTTCTCCGCAGCTTCGTGATGTTTCTCCAGGGCATGCCTATACATCCTCCACTGGGCAGAAAGTATGCCAAAGGCATTTTCCACCACCAGCCAAGCTCGGGAGAGACCGTAATTAAAGCCCCTATGCTCCTGCCGGAGGAGGCGTCCCGGGAATGGCCTCATAAGGTTCCTACGTAGTGGAAAAGCCTCATCAGCAACGAAGACGTGCGGCTGGGGTCCTCGGTGGTCAGCTCCTGGCAGTGGTCAGTCAATGGGCAGATGGACTGTGCCAGAGCGTAGAGCTTTCCCAAAAGCAGTGTTGGCCAGAATCCCACCATCACTTGTTCTTCCGTCGCCCCCGACATCCACAATTCGGAAACACATGTCAGCATCCACAATTGTAAAGAGAACCAATGAAAATGTTCATTTGTAATTATAGAAGAGAGACCCAAAGTTGGCAGGGGCTCTGAGGACAACGTGTTTCCCATCAAGTGCTCCACAGCAGAGAGAAATTCCACAGCTCCTCAAACTTCGCTGCAGTGGACCTCCACTCCTCTGTGGTTGGCACGGCCATGAATTCGTCCATAAAACATTCCCAAATGGCTGTTGCTACAACGGGCACAATGTTGCTGACGGTGGAGACTCCGACACGGAAGCTACTGGTAATTATTCTGTATGACTTGCCTGTGGCAAAGCACCTGCAGCACAGAATGTGTTCAATTTAGTTGAGTTGTGTCGAAGATAATGTACTTAACTTTACATGACTCACCTAGTCCTGATCGAGCATGCTTGCCAAATATGACTATAGGAATACATTAATTAAGCTACAGGTGTTTCTATACATTTTTTCCATTTCTTATTTCAAGATTCATATTTTTTTTAACTTAATTATCGTTCCCATGCAGCATGAATTGAATGTAAAAATAATCTAATTGACGCCCCGTAATTTAGATGAATAAATGTAGGGATTTACAGATTATTTAAATGATAGTTTAAATATTCAAATTAATTATTGGAATATGTACTATGTGGTGGTTAAACATACAACTAACAGAATACTATTTGAAGAGTTATGTCATGACTCATTTTAATGATGCTTTTATTCATTGGATTTTGGTCATTTGGGCCTCCACTTGACAAAACTTAATTTCTAAATGTATTTGATGATAGCCTGTATAGTCTACTTTTTGAGTAATATTTAGCAGTAGCCTATTTATTGCAATTAAATAATTCTGAAGCCTGTGATTTAGCTGCAGTAAGCATGTGTAGATGCAGTTAATTATTTAATTTGGACACACTGATTAACATCTTACCGGAGGCAGATGGAGAGGCGCTCCGCAGCTGGGATGGAACACCTGTAGTTGGTGTCCATCCGAGAAATTCTGGCACCGACACGTGCCAGTACGTCTTCAAATTGTGTACGGCACAGCCTCATGTACTGCTGGAAGCGGCCGTCACCTAGACGGAGCTCTTGAAGAACCTGGTGGAACTCACCAAGCCTTGCGTGTCTCTGGTTGGTGGGGTGCACCCACAAACGACGGTGTTTGGCGTTGTGGCATTAGTGCGACTTCCACAACAAATACAAGCCAGCTGCAATTTCTACGTCTTCGTCCATAGTTGCTGGCTGAATGCAGACAACTTGTTCGTCTTCGCTTGTTCCGACTTAAGTAGTGCCCCGCCTTTTATTATTATTATTATTTATTAAGTTGTAAAATGTCTGAAGTCCTCTTGTTTAACAAATTTAAAATATAACATCGGGCTGTTTCTACTAAGTACTGTCTCAAATGTTCTCTAATTTCGATACTGTAAATGTACAGGATCGTATGCCGAGAAACGTTTCTTGGGAGGAGCAAAATGGCGGCCTCGAAGCTTCAAAACTCTTTCCTATCGGCTATTCAGATCAGTGGCTCGTTCTCTTCACTGATTCTTCTATCCTTTCCGTTAACTCCCTGTGGTAGTGGTACAGCGCCATTCTATATATATTCCATACATATAGATTACAGCCGTTAAACGTCCTAGGCGTCTTCTTTTGGATACTCGCATGTCTTAGACCAGGGATGCGCAATCTTGGTCTTCGACGGCTACAGCCCTACAGGTTTTGCAGGTTTCCCTCTTCCAACACAAGCTGTTTCCAATCAATGGGATCGTTATCAGTCTAATGCAGAGCTTGCTAATGAGCGGATCATATATCAGCTGTGTTGGAGAAGGGCAACATCCAAAACCTGCAGGGCTGTGGCCCTCGAGGACCGAGATTGCCCATCCCTGTGACTTAGACGGTTCTGTCTGTACAAGATTTGTTAGAGGAACGAAGCCGGCTTTGCTTCCGTGTGAACAGGGCATTAGTCAGTCATGATCTGTGTTTTGTTTTGCCGCTGTGTGGACGAACTGCCCAAACGGTAAGAAACTTGTGCGGATACATTGAAATGGGCTTTAGTGTGAACGGGGCCTAAAGCCCTGCTTCTCAGACCTGGTCCTCGAGTACCACTATCCAGCCTATTTTCCATCTCTCCCCAGCCAACACAGCTGAGGATCGTTATCAGGCTTCATGCAGTGTTTGCTGATTAGCTAATCGTTTAAAACACCTGTGTTGCTTGTGGGAAACATGGTAAAACAGGTTGGATAGGGATACTCGAGGACCACGGTTGACAACCACTGGACTTAAGGAACATGACAACAAAATTAAACAAAAACCAAACCAACTCAATCTAAACCATGACAAGTATAAGCTATCTGCAGACATGCAATACCATTGTCATCAAAAGAACTATCAAAAGATGTTCTCCCCCAGATATTAGGGTTACCCTATGTTGATTTTTTATGATTACAAACCTTTTTGTACTGTGCTGTGTCTCATTTAAAAAAAACTCACAGAAATTCCTCCAGAATGGGGTATACAGTGGAACCTCTACTTACGAACGTCTCTTCATACGAAATTTTCGAGTTACGAAACGCCTCAACGGGAAAATATTGCCTCTTGTTACGAAAGAAATTTCTAGATACGAAGGTAAAAATACATTACCGAACGCAAAATACTTTCGGCTATGGCTATTTCCTACCATAGGTACCTATGAGCGTAAATACTAGATCGGTGTTTGTGCATCGTTCTGGCATCCCATTGGCTAAGAGGAACCTCTACCATAGGTATGAGCGTATACTAGATTGTGTGTTTGTGCATGTTTCTGGCATCCCATTGGCTAAGAGGAACTTTTACCATAGGTATCTATGATCCTAGATACTAGATCGGTGTCTATACAGCGTCCTCATCATTCATCCCGTGGCCCATGAAGTGTTCCGATAGTTTTTCGTAAATGTATGAACTAACGGCCAACGAATTTGTGCAAAAATTCAAACAATTGGTGATTGATGAAGGCACAGTAAGTTTTTAATTACGACGAGATGGGCCTTTTTTTTTTTTTTTTTTTTTGGGAAAAAAGATGCCTCGCCATACCGGAAGTTTCCATGACGTTTCAGAATTTGTTTAAAAGAATCGGCCAGAAAAAGTGTTCACCAGTCGGGTGTTTGCTCACTAAGATGATGTTTGCCTTGGACATTTACGAAGCATTGTTTAAAAACCAAAAAACAACAACAACAAAAAAAACATCCTTGGATCAGTTCTTTGCAAAACACCAGGCAGAAAAAAACACTTCTGAGAGAACATGAACCAAAGAGGGCAAAAAACGATGAGGACAGCAGTTAAAAAGGTAAATGACCATCATTTTTATTCTTTACTCTATTCTTTGTTTTTTACATTACGCAGAACTCTCATTTATTGCGCAATAATCTAATTGTAACATGTATTTGTTACATGTTTTGATGCATTTTTATGCTTTATAAAACATTTATGTCTGAATTTTGGGAGGCTCGGAACGGATTAGGGCATTTACATGGAAAATGCGTCTCTACTTACAAAATTTTATACTTAAGAACTTTCTTCCAGAACCAATTAATTTCGTAAGTAGAGGTACCACTGTATGCCACGGATGAGGCAGGACTTCCAACTTCCGTTTGTCACACACTTTTGTTCCCGGTTGCTGTTTGCGACGTGTGAGCCACATCACGGTGCTTGCGGTTCTGCCCTTGTGCCCCTCGGCTGCGCGTTTCCATCAATGGGTGTGAGTGTGTTGTGTCTGTCTCAGTTCTCCGAAGCATTTCAGAGAGCCGAAACGCCCTGCACGCTCATCAGTGGGAGCGCGCGGTTGGGGGGCGCAGGTGTGGGGGTGCGAGTGTTGGGACGCGGACTGTGTGTCAACTCAGTGGCTGGAAACTGCGTGGGTGTGTGAATGAATTACGGAAGTCAGAAGTCCGTGGCATCAACCTCATTCCTGTGTATGTTTGTTTTTGTTTGTTTGGAGTAGTAAGTGCTCCTCCACCCCCCACACACTGGTGGAGTCACAGCCCAACATCTGGTGACAATCAGGCGTTAAACTTTACAACTCGCTCCTTCTGCTACTCCCTTACGCTCAGCCCACCTTCCCACTTTTGATACTGCCTCAGAAGCAGGAAAAGCCTCGGTGTTATAAAAGGTCTCCGGCAAGCCAGATCGAAAACAGATCAAAAGGGTCTCTGCATACAAGGTATAAACAAGCAAAAGAAGCTGACTATGGCTCTCAGTGAACCAATGGCCTTTGACAAAACACGCTTAGGGATGATAGATCTAGCTAATGAGGTCTGCTGGAGGAAATTACTCACCTTAAAGTCACTAACAGCTTTCACCAGTGCTCGAGGCTGCAGATAATTCAGAGAGAAGACAGGGATTTCAGTTGGACTGTTATATTAAACAGCAAATTAATTGAATGGCCCTTCAAAGGCGTAACAAATTTCCAGTTAGACATTAAATATCACAGCTCAATATTGAACAAGTCAGATTTGTTGGCATATTATAAATCATCTCTAAGAGAAGCATGCAAATGAATTTACCCTGGCTGGACATTCAGAGCACGCTCACACTAAGGCCATTGTACCGTGCCCAAGCACGCTTGCTGCTAAAGTCCGGATTCTATAGGTAATGTGAGCACAATCGATCCGTGCCTGAGTATGGTTCGGATCCCCAGTTTGGCACGATTGGGAGTGCTTGGTTGGGTTTATTGAGCATAAACACATCACAAGTATAAAATACAAGTTGAAGTTAAAAAAGGGTTATCATTGTGTCATGGTCTGTTTTACTTTTGTTTATAGGTGGGTCATGTTTTCCTTGTGTGACTTTCCACATGTCAATGTCTCGTCATAGTTAAACACGTCCACCTGAGTGTGTCTTCCCTTCCCAGTGTGTTGACCAATCAGCTCCCCAAGCCTCTTGTGTCTTGCCCAGGTGTCTCTCGTTACCATGTGTGTTTAGTTCCCTGCTTTCTTTCAGTCCTTGTTGTGTCATTGTCGTTGTCTCTCCCATGTTGCTGTCGTCGTTGTTATGCCATGCCATGCCTCATTAGTTTTTTGACCTAGCTAATTTTTGTTATTTTGACAAGTACTGCACCTTGTTTGCCTTTTTTCTTCATGAAATCCTTTTTGTTTTGACTGCATCCCTGCTTCTCTTCCCTGCCTTGCTTCTGTTTGCTCCCTGCATTTGGGTCCTGCATCCATACACCCCCTCACCTGACACATTTTATTTTTTTTTAAAGGCACTTATGCCCCTTAACCCATAGCAACAGCACTCTTGGATTTCAAATAACTTCTGAGTAACTGTGAAAAAGTTGGCAATGGGGCTATGCCACGGAAGAGGCGGGACTGTTTTTTGCACAACAGTTTTTTTCCGGTTCGGTTTGCGACGTGTGGCCTGCATCAAAAATAATGTGCAAAATCACGCCCCGCCTCTTCTGTGGCATATAACCCATTGTATACATTGTACATTATTTGAACTGTTTTAACTTCAAGGTCAAAGAATTTGAGAGTATTTAATTTGATGAATAACGGATTTGTTGGTTCTATACAATGCGAGTTTTTATTCGTGTGGCTCTTTTTGTTTTTTTTTTGTAATTTAAAGACAGATTGTGCGTTGGTTTTGTATGTATTTCGACACCATCAGGTATGGTAATAATGTACAATATAATGTATACAGTGATTTCTTATTCAGAAAGTCTTTGGTTTTATACAAGATACCTAGGGTTTCAGATGTGATTTCCAGCACAATTTTGCATCAATTATAACACCAACAAATTTAATTTACTCTTTCAATTTCAATTGAGTCAACAATGATTTTGATTGGATTATACAATTTATTTTGTCTAGATTCAGTGAAAATTTGTGTCAAACCAGTTTTTTTATTTTTTATTATTATTATTATTATTTTAAATCTCTACATATACAGCATATGTCATTTATATATAATGTGAATAATTTAGGGGCAAGCACAGACCCCAATGGGTAATCTTAAGTGGACTTGATCTGAAATGATTAAAATACACATAGTGGTTTCTATCATCTAGGTAGCTCTTAATCCATCTATATGACAGACCTCTTATGCCAGTTAGTTTATCTCCACAGCTTCGACGGTTCAATCAAAAATGACGGGAAAGTGATTTGTGGTGCAGAAGATGGTTATTTTTTGAAAAAGGCCATGCATCTCAATAGTGCTAATTCATTTAACATATTTTTATAAAACAGGAAATTGTATTGGTTTAATAAGCTGCCACTGTGTAGCCCTGGTATAATTATGTTCTTGGAATTAGGAAATAAAAAAGAAAAAAAGTTTATTCAGCTATATTGAAATAAAATGACATAGCCACACATATTAACAATAAACCTTATCCAGATTGCCGTAGGTCTTCAAGGTTCATCCATGAGGTCAGTGGGTTAGGACAAAAATGAGAACCGAACAACCTTTGGTGCTCATTTGAGAACTATGACATTTGTATGGTCAGCATTGACTGAAATTTGGTGTTTTCCTGGTGTGCAAATAGCGCTAAAGATTGGGAGGTCATTACAAATAGCTCTCACTGGTGCACGACTCCTTGATCACTCCACCCAGCTCACCGCACCCCCTATAAGAAAAGGAACAAGAAAAAAAACAAAAAACATACACACAGTTAAGAGCCAGTTGTCAATAAAAAACAAAACTTCACAGAAACAACTCCAACAGAACATGATCATCCCTATATGTAACCAAGTCAACATACAAGCCCTAATTCATCATCCACTGGTGCTCCAGAGTCATCTGTGCATTTGTTTTGTCCTCTAAGGATTGTGGCTGAACGTTGTAGTCTTGGAAGCCAACCTGTCCTTTAACCTCATTCACTGAGTCATTTCCCCTCTTTGTGTACAATAAATATCCTGAAATGTCAGCACCTGGTGAGGCAACCATTTGATCATTGTATTGATATGCACTTACTTCCAAACCCCTGCAGAGATCATATTGTATAGCGCTGCACAGGTCATTGTAATTGCACTTTTAGCTGCTGAGATTTCTATTAAAATAGTGAAATATGCTGTCGGCTTTTGGGAGGGATTGACAATGTTCTCATTTTTTAATGCATTTGGGTCTCACTGGAAGAAAGTCCTATGACTGATGATGGAGATATCATCAAAGAACTTTTAAGCAACTGGGAAAGTTTTCATCTTAAACCAATGTTTGTGATAAAACCCTTAAATCAAGTCCGAAATATTCCCCACTACGTGAGGGTAAAGTATATCAGCATTTGCCATCTACAGTATAAATACATGTTGACAGCAAGCAATTTGAGTTACCCAGTAACTCATAACGCTCCATTTAGAGGAACATATTTTCTTTTATCTATGAAGGATACATTTAAAATATATGCATGTTATATTCGCTATACTGATAGCAGTTGAATACCGCAGGAGAAACTCCACCTGTGTATGTTGTTGCTTATTCAATACTTTTATATATTGTATAGTTTGAAAATGATTTTCCTCTCTGCAAGCCATATTGTGGATTCTATTCCACCAAAACATCAGTTAACAGCAAAATAACCAGATCAACTCTATGAAGATAAGACGGTACAGTGGGCGAAAAAAAGGTAGCTACTAGCAAGTATCAGCTGTGCTCAACATATTAGTTAGACCACAAGTACTTTCTGTATCTGTCTCAGAGACTGTTCAGCATCATCAAGACCTCTAATGCAGTCTCATTCATTTTTAGTGAGCTCTTGACATTTTACCATTTTCAATAGGGATTTAAAACAGAATCCACATTTACATACACAAGTTGGTTGACTCGGCATTATCTGACTTCTGTCAGATTTTCACTTTACAGTGTTCACTTGCAGAGGGGGCAAGGTATTGATTGGAATTGGAATGGTGTCAGCAGATATATACATTAATCCTGACATTTTACCAGGCAATTATGTTAAGTTTATACGTTTATGTAGGGCTATACAACAATCAAGACAAATTTACTCTAGTAAACCAGTCACACGAGTGGATGAAGTTTTGGTTACGTATGTAGAAGAAGTGTGCGGTGGGCACGCTTCCCTTCTTTCTGAGTTTTGACATCAACCTGAAGCTGACATAGTTTTTTATTTTTATTCTCATCCCTGCTCATGTTTTTGTGGACCCTTGGTCGAATAAAAATAGCTAATTTAAGTTTTGTGTGGTGGCTCTGTTTTGAGGTTCAAAGTTCTGGTACACGCAGTTGTGACAGTCCAGAAGATTGGGTCATTCGATTCACACACCCTCTCTAATGATACCACTTCGATTTTCCTGATTTTTGTTCCGGTGCCTTATGATGTCACAAGAAAGAATCCGAAGTTTGATCCTCCTAGCTCAAACGGTTTTCGACTTTAGAATTATAGCCCTTCAAAGTTTAGGTGACACACCCACTTTTAGGATCCGATTCGGGAATTTCACACTAAATTTTTGGACCTTATTTAAAGCACGTATCTTTTGTTTTAAGAGAGGTACAGACCTGTAAATTTCTATATATATGTACAGTATGTATTCTGGCCCTGTTTATAAGAATCTGCACTTAAAAATAGCATAGGTGTACTATTTTTAGCTATATTAACCCTTTAAAAGTGGATATATTAATGACGCAATACATTTTGATAACATTTTGTTGATTGAAGCAGATGACAAATGACGTGCACGGATTCATATTAGCTGATGGGGGAGGGTTTTGGTGGGGCGTGATGGAATTGTAGTCTGCTCATGCCCTTTGACATCGACTCATGAGTTGGTTTCTCATTGTCACCACAGTCAATGTCTGGAAAATGTATTCAGAGAAATCAAAGTAAGACATCTTGCTTTGGTGTATTTTTGTAGCTCTTTCGGGGTATTTGTAACACCCTTAAATTACGTGAAAACAACTGTAAAACTATCTATCTAAATATATTCAAACATTTGAACAATGCCTTCCAATACAGCTGACTGAAAATGGTTGCTAAAACAACTTTCTCTTTGAAAAGACTGGAATTGAAGTTTATTCATTTTTGGGCCAGACATGCTCAAGGCAATGTTGAATGCAGCAATGAGCCTTGTTTACACGTGTTTAAATAGTTAATAGGTACACTGTATGATGTTGTCACCAATCTAATTGTGTCTGTTGTCTTTGTTTCTGCTTGTGCTGTTGTTTGAGAACAAGAAGCTGATTTTCAAGGATGGGTGACTGAGGAGAAACAACTGCTTGGTTATTCACTGGCAGAGAGAGACAGAAATAGAGAATCAAAAATGGGAACAGGGGAACAGAGTGTTTTGATGCTTTTGTCTTAGAAGTTTTTCCATGTCTTGTCAGAAGCAATTGTATTCAGAGCTCTCAAATCTCATTACCACAAGTAATGAGGTAGCTATATGAAAGGATGTACACTGGCCAACCAATTTAAAAGCTCCATTTAACCCTTGCATGGTATTCAGGTCCATGGGACCTGTTTTCACTTTTTGTCAAAAGAAAAATAAAATAATTATTCTTTTTTTTAAAGCTGAAATCAAATTGGCTTTGACTCATTTTCTGTGAAGAACATATATCAAAACACATTTTCAATGACCGTGTAGTGTAGACACCTGCGACCCTTACGCATTTAGATTACATACAGGGTGGTTGAGTCCACTGGACACGGCATTAAAGTATAAAAAGTGGAGGTTCCGGCAGGACCTAAACTTTCCACACTTTTATTTATTTTTGATAAGTTATCACAATCGATCAAGATTGCCAAAAGATTATCTGCTGAGAGGAGACCTTATAATAGATTTTGGAAGGGAAAGAAGCTTCTGATGAAGGAAGAGGTTTCAGAATGTGAAGATCACATTTCTGAAAATTCATAGGCTGACCGTAACTTTGAAGAAGAGGATGAAGTTGATCGGCACCAATTAGGACGAAATAGAAGACGAAGAGCCCACCAGCAGCCAACACCGAGACTGGCCCATCAGATGGCAGCTCCAGCACCAGAACATGACCACCAGATGGAAACGGAAGAAATATGGATGTTGAAAAATGCCAAATTTGAATGGGCACATAGTCGTGAGGTCTTATTTGTGACCCCAAGAAAAGCCAGATTTTTTTTACTGACTCAGGGAAAAGGCCTCATTCTTGTTTCCTCGTGAAGTGCCCTTCATTAATTGTGTTCACATAAGAAGTCAGAACCTCCTCGAACAGAAAAAATGTAAATCAATATGAATTCACCCAATTTTTTTCTCAATATAATCTGTGTATACGATTTGTCCCACAAAGTCAATTCCAACGTTTCCTTGCCAGAATGTTTTCAATTGTCCGCTCGCCTGTATGCATCCAACTTTTTCTTGAATCCTTCCCGTGGAGCCTCCAACTGCTGCTCTCCTCCTCTTGAAGACCGATTTTTAATTTTGGCAGCCCAGCTCGTCGGGTGTTTGTAAACAACCACGGAAAGGCCTCTCTTCACCATGTCGGTTGTAGCCTCCTGCGCCGAGTTGTAGAGGCACATTTCTCCCTCGTAGAACCTCTCAATCTGGCTGGAAGCAGTGTCTGGAATCGAATGTCTTTCTCCCGCAACACCCTCTTTGCCTCCGTGTATTCCCGGCGCTTCGTCAACGTCTCCGGTGCGTAGTCGTTGTCAACAAAGACTCTCCTCTCATTGTACAGAAACCCCTTTCATTTCACATTCCGCAGGATCTCTACTTCCATTTTACTACTGGCAAATTTCCTTATTACCAACCTCAGGGGAGACTTGGCGTGATGAGATCGGTGGTGGATGGCAAATCTAACTTCTCTTTAAGGAAGTGTTCCACAAATGTTATCAGACGCGGACTTGCTCTCAGCCCCCTCCTCAATTACGTGAATTCTTATGTTGTCCCGTCTCGCTCGTCCCTCTTCATCAGTTAGCTTCTCTTCCAACTTAGCTTGTAGCTGTAGCAGTTCCCTCGTAGTGTCTTCTAGCCCCTGCGCTCTTTCCTCCGTCTCTGAAATACGCATTTCGGCATCATCAATTCTATTGTTAGTTGTTTAAATTTCTTCCTTTTTTTTTGCTTAGAATGTTCGCATTTTCACGCCGGAACGCTGTCAATTCTTGTCGTATCATCTCCAGATCTGCCGAGGCTACATTACCCTGTAGCTTCGCGGTGGCTGTCCGTGTCACTTGCGGCCAAATCATCTCCATCAGAATGAGTTGTTTGGACCCGTGGGATCGACTTTTTGTTTGATTTGGGCATGTCGCCAACGCCACTTTAACCTCGATTTGTCTTGTCAAATAATTATTGTACCAAGTATGGCATTTCCCGAAACTGAGGATCTCCTCAGTCGTGCTGCCTACTCCATTGCCGCCCAAACAGCAAGTCCAGCACCTCCAAAGCGTCCTTGATATTGAAGAAGGGCCTGAAGAGCTGTTTCCTGCTGAGGAAGTGGGAGGGCGTGTCCAGCTGCAGTGAGTGCTTCTTGCCGAGGATCTTCAATGCAGCCGCCCCCCTGGCTTTGCTCGGATGTGCAGAGCTCCCCTTTGGACTTCATCAACTGAATGATTTGTGTAACTTCTGCAGCCATCTAGTTTAGTTGAGTATAAGAAGTCTCACAGATTAAATAACTTGAAGATAGCTTTAGTGTTTGAAATGTGCTGAAATGATATGCTTTTCTTTTGTAAAGCTTTGGTGTTTCAATTCTTGCTATATTTCAACCTTTGTGTCCAAAAGCTTGGCCTCTCAACCAAGCCTGCTTCTGGCGCACAGAAAGGGTGGGCCACCTGTTCCGCGAGTTTAAAAGCCAACGCACAAAGAACTTCTCTCTCTTTCCTGCGGACTCTTTTGTTCCTGCTCTTCCCACAGACTCTTGCCTGACCATCACAGTGGGAGAGCGAGCACATGGCCTTTTGTTCTTGAGTCACGGTCTGCAACATGGAACATTACAGATGCAAAAATGTTGATCGCTGTATTTACAAAATTAAAGCAGATTTTTGCAAGTGTGCAAGTTACAAGATTTTGATCATTTTAAATTAAACAAGATATTCAAACCATTAATGGAGTAACGAAATAATTGTAAATTAATTTGACAATTGTTGAGTAATCAAATAATCGTTGCACCGCTACACCGAATCGAACCGAATCGAATAGTAATCCTACTGAATCGAACATCGAATCGTAATCCTACCAAACAAAGCATATAGAGGGGTTTGCCCTTTGTGCTAAAAATAGTAACATAGCCCACAATCCCATGCGGTAGTCCATTTCAAAGGCTCTTGTTTTCCGAGAGGTACGCGCAGGATGAATATAACGTCATTGAATTTAGTACGATGGAGAAATATTCCGACTTACTCGACAATAAGGCTTTTTTTTTTTAAGATACAAGGCGAAAAATCGCTGTGATCTGGGGTCAAGATCCGTATCAGATCGACAAGTCTGAGGGGAGCAATGAGCACGACATCTTCCCAGAAGATGCATCTCAATGCATACACGGACTTGCTACATTATCTCTTTTTTTCACCCCAGCCCACTTTACACTTTGAAGGACTTTCAGAATAACAAGAGTCTAGAATATGACTGGTTTGTGTGTACCTACATAGTGGACACTGTGTTATCAAGGGAAGAGTAACGCATTTCTCAAAAGCTGTCTGATCCAAGTTTGACGCCGTGGATTATTACAGATAACAAGGCGAATGTGATCTCATCTTATTGTGACTGTGATTGGCTGGCAACCAGTTCAGGGTTGCCTACTGCCCGAAGCCGGCTCGGATAGGCTCCAGCACCCCTTGTGAGGAGTAAGCGGTTAAGAAAATGGATGGATGGCCGTACAGTGGATTAACTGCAGACATTTTTTTTTTTTAAAGCTTTATTATTATTTACCAAGGTAGTCAGGTAGTCATAAAAATAACTTGGGTAAAAGTAAATTGAAATGTAATCTGTAAATTTTGACATCACACACGAGGCATTTTTGTTTTGGACACATTTTTTGCTTATGTTAATGTCAGTCATATTTTGCTGTACCTCAGTCAAATGGCACAACAGAGGGACACATGTTTGGAAGTACACAGCATAAAAAAACAATTTTGTCAAGAAATGTACATCTGTCATCAGATGCCTTCTTTTTTTTTTTTTGTATTATGTTTATTAAACACTCATTCTCTTCCATTAGTGGTTTCTTTTCTTGTTTGAATGCAATTATTTCTTGATTAGCTAACTCCAGTTTCTCTGTGAACGTTGGTTCATCTTCAACAGTCGGTGTCTCGGATCAGATTCACCTTCCAAGTGTGCGGCAAGTTCAAGCAGACTCAGCGCAGACTCGGCTCAGCGTCACCCTCTGTCTTCTTAGTACCTTCCTTTCTTTTTTGCAGTTCAAAGAGACCAAGTGCAGCCTCTTTCGTCTTAGTAGCTTCCTTTCTGCTTTGCAGTCTAGCATGGCGTGCAGCTGATTTAGTGGGTGACTTTTTTTTTTTTTTCCCCCCCATCATAGCCAAGGTGTTTGTTGGGAGCCCAGTCTGAATGTGACTCATCATAAGGATGTGGTTTTCCTGAAAGTAAATTGAATCTTCATCACAATGTATTTACTTACTCTAAAAAATAAATCCGATCAAATATATACTTATTTCAGATTCCAGGTGGCGCCATTGAAACATTCTCCAGTTAAGTGCTGTATTATTAAGGAATTCAAAGGTTTTCCCATCAAAATAAAAATGTAATCACAAATCACATGTAATGTTTCTCTTTTCTAAACATTACTGTCACAAATTAAGGGGAAGCTGACATTTTTTTAATTTATTATTTTCTTACACTTTCCGTTCAATTTTCTGTTCTCCTGTCGACAAATTACCTTAGGAATGCGATAAAAAAACGCTTTTTATCTCTTCCTTCCTGTAGCAGTTAATAATAGCACACGTCGTAGGCATTATCTGTTATGGTGTGGTTGTGATGGATGGATCCAGAGGCGGAAAAACCAGGCAGGGAGAAGAGGAATGACAGGAACCAGAATGACTTTATTGACAGGATGGCTTGGGGGACTTGGCGTGGAGCGGAGGGCTTGGGGGGGACTTTGAAGGCGTGGAGCGGAGGGCTTGGGGGGGACTTTGAAGGCGTGGAGCGGAGGGCTTGGGGGGGGGGGGGACTTTGAAGGCGTGGAGCGGAGGGCTTGGGGGGTGGGACTTTGAAGGCGTAGAGCGGAGGGCTTGGGGGGTGGGACTTTGAAGGCGTGGAGCGGAGGGCTTGGGGGGTGGGACTTTGAAGGCGTGGAGCGGAGGGCTTGGGGGGTGGGACTTTGAAGGCGTGGAGCGGAGGGCTTGGGGGGTGGGACTTTGAAGGCGTGGAGCGGAGGGCTTGGGGGTTGGGACTTTGAAGGCGTGGAGCGGAGGGCTTGGGGAGTGGGACTTTGAAGGCGTGGAGCGGAGGGCTTGGGGGGTGGGACTTGGAAGCCGTGGAGCGGAGGGCTTGGGGGGTGGGACTTGGAAGCCGTGGAGCGGAGGGCTTGGGGGGAGGATCTTGGAAGCCGTGGAGAGGAGGGCTTGGGGGGTGGGACTTGGAAGCCGTGGAGCGGAGGGCTTGGGGGGTGGGACTTGGAAGCCGTGGAGCGGAGGGCTTGGGGTGGGACTTGGTGGGGACTTGGGAGGCGTGGAGCGGAGGGCTTGGGGGGGTGGGATTTGGAAGGCGTGGAGCGGAGGGCTTGGGGGGTGGGACTTGGAAGGCGTGGAGCGGAGGGCTTGGGGTGGGACTTGGTGGGGACTTGGAAGGCGTGGAGCGGAGGGCTTGGAGGGGTGGGATTTGGAAGGCGTGGAGCGGAGGGCTTGGGGGGTGGGACTTGGAAGGCGTGGAGCGGAGGGCTTGGGGGGTGGGACTTGGAAGGCGTGGAGCGGAGGGCATGGGGGGTGGGACTTGGAAGGCGTGGAGCGGAGGGCATGGGGGGTGGGAGACTTGGAAGGCGTGGAGCGGAGGGCATGGGGGGTGGGAGACTTGGAAGGCGTGGAGCGGAGGGCATGGGGGGTGGGACTTGGAAGGCGTGGAGCGGAGGGCATGGGGGGTGGGAGACTTGGAAGGCGTGGAGCGGAGGGCATGGGGGGTGGGAGACTTGGAAGGCGTGGAGCGGAGGGCATGGGGGGTGGGAGACTTGGAAGGCGTGGAGCGGAGGGCATGGGGGGTGGGAGACTTGGAAGGCGTGGAGCGGAGGGCATGGGGGGTGGGAGACTTGGAAGGCGTGGAGCGGAGGGCTTGGGGGGGGAGACTTGGAAGACGTGGAGCGGAGGGCTTGGGGGGGGAGACTTGGAAGGCGTGGAGCGGAGGGCTTGGGGGGGGAGACTTTGGAGGCGTGGAGCGGAGGGCTTGGGGGGGGGACTTTGGAGGCGTGGAGCGGAGGTCTTGGGGGGGGGACTTTGGAGGCGTGGAGCGGAGGTCTTGGGGGGGGACTTTGGAGGCGTGGAGCGGAGGTCTTGGGGGGGGGACTTTGGAGGCGTGGAGCGGAGGTCTTGGGGGGGGGACTTTGGAGGCGTGGAGCGGAGGTCTTGGGGGGGGGACTTTGGAGGCGTGGAGCGGAGGTCTTGGGGGGGGGACTTTGGAGGCGTGGAGCGGAGGTCTTGGGGGGGGGACTTTGGAGGCGTGGAGCGGAGGTCTTGGGGGGGGACTTTGGAGGCGTGGAGCGGAGGGCTTGGAGGGGTGGGATTTGGAAGGCGTGGAGCGGAGGGCTTGGGGGGTGGGACTTGGAAGGCGTGGAGCGGAGGGCTTGGGGGGTGGGACTTGGAAGGCGTGGAGCGGAGGGCATGGGGGGTGGGACTTGGAAGGCGTGGAGCGGAGGGCATGGGGGGTGGGAGACTTGGAAGGCGTGGAGCGGAGGGCATGGGGGGTGGGAGACTTGGAAGGCGTGGAGCGGAGGGCATGGGGGGTGGGAGACTTGGAAGGCGTGGAGCGGAGGGCATGGGGGGTGGGAGACTTGGAAGGCGTGGAGCGGAGGGCTTGGGGGGGGAGACTTGGAAGACGTGGAGCGGAGGGCTTGGGGGGGGAGACTTGGAAGGCGTGGAGCGGAGGGCTTGGGGGGGGAGACTTTGGAAGCGTGGAGCGGAGGGCTTGGGGGGGGGACTTTGGAGGCGTGGAGCGGAGGTCTTGGGGGGGGGGACTTTGGAGGCGTGGAGCGGTTGTCTTGGGGGGGGACTTTGGAGGCGTGGAGCGGAGGTCTTGGGGGGGGACTTTGGAGGCGTGGAGCGGAGGTCTTGGGGGGGGGACTTTGGAGGCGTGGAGTGGAGGTCTTGGGGGGGGGACTTTGGAGGCGTGGAGCGGAGGTCTTGGGGGGGGACTTTGGAGGCGTGGAGCGGAGGTCTTGTGGGGGGACTTTGGAGGCGTGGAGCGGAGGTCTTGGGGGGGGACTTTGGAGGCGTGGAGCGGAGGTCTTGGGGGGGGACTTTGGAGGCGTGGAGCGGAGGTCTTGGGGGGGGACTTTGGAGGCGTGGAGCGGAGGTCTTGGGGGGGGACTTTGGAGGCGTGGAGCGGAGGTCTTGGGGGGGGACTTTGGAGGCGTGGAGCGGAGGTCTTGGGGGGGGACTTTGGAGGCGTGGAGCGGAGGTCTTGGGGGGGGGACTTTGGAGGCGTGGAGCGGAGGTCTTGGGGGGGGGACTTTGGAGGCGTGGAGCGGAGGTCTTGGGGGGGGGGACTTTGGAGGCGTGGAGCGGAGGTCTTGGGGGGGGACTTGGGAGGCGTGGAGCGGAGGTCTTGGGGGGGGGGGACTTTGGAGGCGTGGAGCGGAGGTCTTGGGGGGGGGGGACTTGGGAGGCGTGGAGCGGAGGTCTTGGGGGGGGACTTGGGAGGCGTGGAGCGGAGGTCTTGGGGGGGGACTTGGGAAGCGTGGAGCGGAGGTCTTGGGGGGGGACTTGGGAAGCGTGGAGCGGAGGTCTTGGGGGGGGACTTGGGAGGCGTGGAGCGGAGGGCTTGGGGGGGGACTTGGGAGGCGTGGAGCGGAGGGCTTGGGGGGGGACTTGGGAGGCGTGGAGCGGAGGGCTTGGGGGGGGACTTTGGAGGCGTGGAGCGGAGGGCTACGGGGGGGGGACTTTGGAGGCGTGGAGCGGAGGGCTTGGGGGGGGACTTTGGAGGCGTGGAGCGGAGGGCTTGGGGGGAGAATTTGGAGGCGTGGCTTGGGAGACTTGGAAGGCGTGGCTTGGATGGCTTGGGAGACTTGGAAGGCGTGGCTTGGGAGACTTGGAAGGCATGGCTTGGATGACGTGGGGGACTTGGAAGGCGTGAAGCTGAGGGCTTGGGGAACTTGGAAGACTTGGCGTGGAAGACACGGCAGACTTGGCAGATTGACACCACTGTGATACAAACATTCAATATCTAACATGCTAATATGCTAACAATGCTCCCACACCCGCTTGAGACAAACACCACTCCCTTATACCAACACTAATGACACTAACAGGGCACACCTGGGAGACACAGCAGGCAGAGGGCACTAATTAGGTCACACAAACGGGGAGGGAAGGCACACACAGGTGGACAAGGTTAACAGTGACGAGACTAGGGGAGACAAAACTGGACAAAAGACAACAAACACCCAAAACCAAACTAAAACCCAACCACCCAAGACAGAAACATGACAGTACCCCCCCACCAAGGGACGGCTCCCAGACGTCCCCAAAACAAAAACAAGCCAACACGGGGAGGGCGGGGACGGGAATGGGAGCAAAATTCTGCCCCTAATCAGGGTACGTATAAGAGGCCACTAAGGGGCGAAAGACGGCCTCACAAAAGTTCATGAAATCCGCATCAGGGGGCGGAACAGGAGGCGGCATTATTGCGGACTCAAAGGGCGGAAACATGGGTGGCGCCACCAAGGGCCGGTCACCGCGGTGGGCCCGCCTTTTGCGCCGCCTGGCGCTGGGTCCCAGATCCTCCGCGGTGACTGTGCTGGCCGGGGTGGACCCCAGGCCCGGAGACTTTGACTGGGGCAGAGACGAGGAAGCTGGGGACTTGACCTGGGGAAGAGACGAGGATGCTGGGGACTTGACCTGGGGCACAGACGAGGAAGCTGGGGACTTGACCTGGGGCACAGACGAGGAAGATGGGGACTTGACCTGGGGCACAGACGAGAAGCTGGAGAAGGCGGCAACTCTGCCGTGACGAGGGGACCTGAGATGCCTATTGGCCGCAACAAGGAGTCCTGAGACGCCAGGGGCTGCGTCGCCCCAGAGCAGAGAGGCCAGGGGCTGCGTCGGCCAGGGACAGAGGGGCCAGGGGCTCCAGCGGCACAGGCGAAACGGCCAGGGGCGGCGGCGGCACAGGCAAATCGTCCAGGGGCTGCGGCGGCACAGGCGAATCATCCAGGGGCGGCATTGGCACAGGCGTTGCGGCCAGGGGCTGCGGCGGCACAGGCGAATCGTCCAGGGGCGGCATTGGCACAGGCGAAGAGGCCAGGGGCTGCGGCGGCAGCGGCACAGGCGAAGAGGCCAGGGGCTGCGGCGGCAGCGGCACAGGCGAAGAGGCCAGGGGCTGCGGCGGCAGCGGCACAGGCGTTGCGGCCAGGGGCTGCGGCGGAAGCGGTACAGGCGTTGCGGCCAGGGGCTGCGGCGGAAGCGGCACAAGCGTAGCATTCAAGGCCTGGCGGGGCGCCGGGACGAGGTCCGGGATCCGGTGCGGAGCCGGAACGGGGTCCGGGATCCGGCTGGGAGCCGGAACGGGGTCCGGGATCCGGCGGGGAGCCGGAACGGGGTCCGGGATCCGGCGGGGATCCGGAACGGGGACTGGAGGCCGGCGGGGAGCCGGGACGGGCTCCTGAGGCCGGCGGGGAGCCGGGGGAGCCGGGACAGGGACTTGGTGCTTCCGCTGGGTCCGGGTTGGTGGGAGCATTCTGTTATGGTGTGGTTGTGATGGATGGACCCAGAGGCGGAATAACCAGACAGTAACCAGAATGACTTGACAGGATGAAATGGGGATAGACCTGGCATGACGAACTGGGGAAGAACTGGCATGACGAACGGGACCAGAACTGGCATGACGAACCTGGCCTGACTTAGCGTGGACAGATGCAGAGACTTAGCGTGGACAGATGCAGAGACTTGGCGTGGACCGGATGACGAGAGACTTAGCGTGGACAGATGCAGAGACTTGGCGTGGACCGAATGACGAGAGACTTGGCGTGGACAGGATGACTTGAGAGACTTGGCGTGGACCGGATGACTTGGAAGGCTTGGCGTGGCTTGGATGGCTTGGAAGACTTGCCGTGGCTTGGATGGCTTGGCGTGGCTTGGATGACGTGGATGACTTGGAAGGCGTGGCTTGGATGACGTGGAAGACTTGGAAGGCGTGGCGTGGATGGCTTGAAATACTTGCCGTGGCTTGGAAGACTTGGCGTGGACAGGATGACTTGGAAGACTTGGCGTGGACTGGATGACTTGGAAGACTTGGCGTGGACTGGATGAATTGGAAGACTTGGCGTGGACGGATGCTGACACTTGGCGTGGACGGATGACTTGAAGGCTTGACGTGGCGTGTATGACTTGAAGGATTGACGTGGCATGGATGACTTGAAGGATTGACGTGGCGTGGATGACTTGAAGGCTTGACGTGGCGTGGATGACTAGGAAGCTTGGCGTGGCGTGGCGTGGATGACACGGCAGACTTGGCAGACTGACACCACTGTGATACAAACATTCAATATCTAATATGCTAACAATGCTCCCACACCCGTTTGAGACAAACACCACTCCCTTATACCAACACTAATGACACTAACAGGGCACACCTGGGAGACACAACAGGCAGAGGGCACTAATTAGGTCACACAAACGGGGAGGGAAGGCACACACAGGTGGACAAGGTTAACAGTGACGAGACTAGGGGAGACAAAAGACAACAAACACCCAAAACCAAACTAAAACCCAACCACCCAAGACAGAAACATGACATTATCACTCGATGAATTGTCAACAAGTGAGAGAGTATACCGCGGAGCTAACACGTAGCAACACGAGCCTTCGAAAATGTCTGCCGGCAATGCATTGTGGGATATGCAGAAAAGGGCAAACCCCTCTATTGCCTCACTAGCACACCAAAGTTCCCAGATCCATTCTATCGGTTTACCTTTGCTGTTAATAATTGTTTGCCATTTGAGTCTGCATCTAGGAGTCCTACTTAATCCCATAATGGGACCCAATCTTCCTGAGAATTCACAGTAAGAAAGTTGGTGAATGCCACACTTAATAAATTTTTACAAGAACATGAAACATGTTTCTAAGAACAGTTAGTCAATGAAAGTTTTTCTTCCATTTTAGTACTGCATCTAATGTCTTAACCATCGCATATTATGCTCAATTAAAAGATTTCACGGCTTCACATCCACTTACATTACTAGCAGGAATTGAGGTGAAAAATGAAAATTGATTGCTTTATCGAACAGCCTAAGCTTAGTGTGGTAAAGTGTACTCTTTGAGAAACATGTCAGTTTCTCAGCAGTTGTCAAATTTAATTGGGCTATTTTCAGTTTAAAAAAAAAAAAAAAAAAAGAAGGCAACACAAACTTGTCTTCTGTCATGTACTGGTAAATGCTGTCTCAGAGGTGCAGGAGTGAAAGCAAAGAGCTTTACTGCTGAATTGAGTCCCGTAGCTTCAAAGCTTTAATTTAGCTGGCATAAGATTTTCATATGTACACCTCCTTTGGCATAGTAGGCTCAATAATACCAAATGATTTCAAACCGGATGCAACTAATGTCGAACTGTAGGGGCCAAATGCCACTGCTGCTGTGTGAGTGAAACGGAGCCAAGTATTGCATATAGTATGATTAAATTACGCAGTTGCTGAGTTGTGTTTACATCGTTTTCTCCCCATTGTTGGAATGGGTCAGCCTGGCGTAGCCGTTACCTGGCTGTTGTTTTGTCGTGTCATGTGATATTTCTCTGAATATGATTCATCAAGTGAAATGGCATTAAAGTGTACGTATATGATTGTGTATTACTGCGTGGAGAAGTTTGAACGTAATTGGAGTGCTTTCGAGCCCGGTCTATTGGTTATCATTTTGTCTTTTTGATATTAGTTACTGTGGTGAACCTCAGTTAGTCAGTCAAAAAATTAGCGCCTTGCGGGAGGTTGGCAAAAGTGACATGACATCAACATCAACCAAGAGATTTTAAGTTGAATCAACCTCAGTACCTTTTTGTCACTTCATTCAATATAATCAAGACTATATTTTTCACATTGTCTGCATTTTATATAATGAAAAATATTTTAATGTTGAACAGTGAGACACTGATAATTATAATGCATCTAGTGCTATTTCTTTAATATTTGTCTTTTGAATGTTTGATCATGTGTGTACACCGAATTATTAATTGGACCTGCTTTAGTGATGGCATCCTTTCCCAATTCTTGGAGTATTTCTCTGAACACTTGAAAGTTTGGCTGGGAATTGTTGAACTGTCCATTCAAGCCAATTTCCTTTGTGCGCGGTTGGATTAAAGTACAATGAAGGTTGAACTAAATGCTTTCCCTATTGTTTATTTTTAATGCTTTCTGTCTTTCCAAATATTAATAATCCACGATGCCAAAGTTTTCAGTTTCTCATTCCACTTCTAGAGCTGAATTTTATCTTCTGAGTCTAGCTCAGTGCTTCTCAATTATTTTCTGTCAAGTGTGTGTTTTCAATTCATGTAACAGCATCTAGTTTCAATTGGTTTTAAGTTATGTGACAGCTATGTGATGTCAGGAGCTATGTGATGTCAATCTTTAATCCTTTACTTAGTCACAACCAATCAGATCGATTCACCGTCTGTAGTAGAGGTCTGAGAAGTGTGTGTGTGTTTGTCGGATTATTACCTCTGTTCCTGTGTGCAGCTCCACAGCCCAAGGGGGCTTGGTGTCTCGTGATTCTTGATAGGGATGTAACGATAACGGCAATATCGTGATATCGCAATATTAAAACTCCCACAATATATCGTCGTCGTCATGTTACGATATTAAAAGCAGCACATCTATTTAAAAAGTCAGGTTGATTTTCATTTGTGCAGTTCTAGCACCCTCTGATGGCTAGTTTTTTAGTGCAGTTTAATTTTCACAAGGCATGTTTTGGCCATTCTATGTTTAAAGGGATACTTGACTCATTGAACAATTTTCAGCAGGGAAAAGTTTATAGTTTGTCCAGAGTGAATGTGATAACTTCATTAATTTTCATGTACAATTAATACCTTTTAAAAACTATTTTTTCCCCTCTTGCTGTCGACTGATGATGACATCACCTGTGGTGAGGAAGTAGGTAACGACCAATCATGGCTCACCTGTTTTCTGGGTTTGGTCAGCAATATACAAAAGCACAATATTGATTTTTGTTTTTTTTGTTTGTTTTTTATTGAGCTTTTTTTTAACGATATTGTGACTTTTTTTTTTTTTTTTAATATCACCAACCTCCTCACAATATCGTGGTAATTATCGTATCGTGAGCTCCATGTCATGATGTCGTATCATTGATGTTTGTTTGGATATCGTTACATCCCTAATTCTCAATGCATTCTCGTTGATTTTGTTCAGTCAAGTTGTGTAAATAAAGAGTTAAAACC
This sequence comes from Festucalex cinctus, assembly GCF_051991245.1. Lineage (NCBI taxonomy): Eukaryota > Metazoa > Chordata > Actinopteri > Syngnathiformes > Syngnathidae > Festucalex > Festucalex cinctus. The sequence goes on along the minus strand of NC_135416.1, from coordinate 23,290,469 downwards.
TTATTTGCGTCTGCGCTTTGGGATCCAACCTCCAGCACATGACAAAACTGTTTTCCCTCCTATTATTAGCCAAGGTTTGCCTTATGCCAAAGGTTGCTGCATAATTGGGAATTTTTAATTGGATGATTTTATTTTGTAATTTAGATTACATGATTGGATGCATCATTGCAAGATGGCAGACTGATCCAAACTAAACTAACTAAAATGACCATAAAATGTCTGCAGGATTACGTGGAGCCTACATCATTTGCAAGTCAAATGAGTATTTTTCACTGGCCCTTGGAACAGGACCACTATTGTATGTGGAAATGAGACTTTTTTTTTTCTTTTTTTTTTTGTATGATCAAAAAGAGCTGACATCTCAACAGAAATTGTGCTGGAAACAATGTCTTTTCAGAGCAGTAAAATGGATTAGTAATGAAATCCCCTGACAACCACAGACATCATTATCCCAGGCAAGCTGTACAATTATTCACTATGCAACACGTCGCGTTGATATCTTAATATCTCTGCTGATTTGACTTTCCTTGCAAATACAACAATAGTACAAAACATTATCTTTACAGGAGCGAACAAATGTGTGTAGGGGTGTGTGTGTGTGTGCATGTGTGTCTGGTTTTGCAAGGAGGAAAGGCTTGCTCATCATTGTCTTCCAAATTTGAGTGCTGGCCCATGGCAAAATGAGGTCTCTCAAACAGGCGTCCCCGGCAATTGTTGTGCTGTGCCATTGTTGTTTCACCGTCATTCTCCTCCTCCCGTCATTGGAATCTTCCGTCTTGCCACAGCTGGCAGCTTATCTCCCATTCAGTCAGCCACATCTTCTCAAATGCAAAAATCCTTGCATCTTTTGGCTCCTTTGAAAAGTTATTAACTGAAAGCACGTCTGCATTCTCAGAGCAATTAAAGACTAATTTAATGCCATAATTCACCTCCCATCTCACAGCATACTTGCCTACCTTTCGCTTTCCTTTTCTCATTTATTTTGTGTTCTTAGCATTCAAAGGGCACAAGCTCAAAGTCCTGATAAAAGCTCCATGAGAAAATGTAAATATATTCTAGTTGGGGCTTTTGTGTTTTTAAGAGACACACATGGGCTGGTTCATAAAATGAATGTGTAAATCTGTTAAGATTTTGTTTTTTTTGAAGGAGGTTTATTGAACTGGATTTCCATTTAAACTGGCTGGCACAACAATCTTTGTGAGTCAGTCTTTTATAGATGACTAAACACAACTCAGTTCTCTCTGACATACTGCAACTGGATAACATACATTTGTGCTGCTACGGTATAACTGGTTAGTTTATTTTATTTAACCAGGATGAAATTCATTACTCCAGTTGTTGAAGTACAAGGACTGCAGACCAGATCCAGCATTCAACATCATTTAGTGCAACATTTGAATGCATGCCTCAATTTTGCTATGAGCCATGAAATTGATATTAACCAAATGTAGAGTCATTTATGTAATATGGTGGGATTATCAGTAGGATTCCTATGCAAAGGTTTGAGGACAAGAAGTGAATGTGACTCATACTGTAGCGGTGGCTGGCCAATAGTGGGCGGTAGGACAAAAGTTAAATAATGAAAATGAAAAAAATAGAATCCATCCACCCAAATTTCAAAATACCGTATATTACGGCTATACTATTTAGTTTTACATGAGGATAAATAATATACAGTTAATGATGGCTATTAATAACTAAGTTGCCTTATTTTATTATGCAACTTCCGATTTGGACGCCAAGTCCACATTGTCTTGTCAAAGTTTGACATGTCTGTTTTTATGCGATACAAAATATCTTGCCAAGGTAGAACATTGAATTTCACCGACCGTTACGCCTCCCTATCTTGGCAATAACCAGATGGATATTGTGATTCATTCAAGGGAATTCTCCACAATATCAATCTGGGACTACTCCACAGTGATTTGCTCAGAAAATATTCTGTACAATACTTCAAGCTGATTGGATGATGTTGATGCGGCATCTTGTACATGTTTGTTTTGACCAATCATGGCCACGGATGAAAATGTCTTCGTTCTCATCGAAGAGGAGGAAAAAAGCACAAACATCTCTACCATCAAAAAATGCATGAAACACCTCTCGCTGTTCAACATTCAACAAGGAAATGGGAAGTAATTCTGCAAGAACAGAATTAATTGCAGCTTCCACTCGTCCATGTTAGGTTTGTTTATTTGACTCGGCGCTGGCTTCCTGGTTTCGTCACAATAGCATGTCCTTCCCCAAACACAATGGTGCTCTGTGATTGGTCCAAACCACCAGCGCTTCGGGAACGGCAGTTATCTACGGGAGCGGTACGAGATGGTATTCTCCAGAGTTTATAAACTCACAAATACCGCGAGAAATCATTTTGCAGAGCAAGGTTAACTCCTCCCACCCACCATCGCCAACTTTTGTGCTTAATGGGAAAATGTTTAGTTGACTGCATAACTGTGTATAAGAATGCATAGTGCAGACAGTATCATAAAAAGATTATTTCACCTCAAGAGCATATAAACAGACTGGAAAACGCCATCAATCCTGATCAATTACACCAAACACAACAACCAACGTGACTTGGAGATCAGAATGCAAAACATCAGCAGCAGCAGAAACTGGACACTAGTCTACAAAACCAAGTGGCATTGTTCCAGTAGATCCAATGTCAGTGTTGCTAGGGCCAGCAGGGAAAACATAAGAAAAAAAACCTGACGATCCCGCATTGTGGAACAATAATGGGTTATAATATTAGAATTAAACTTTTTCTAAATCATGCATGCTATACCAATTCCAAGATGAGTACAAAGAGCCCTGACTTTATAGCTGCAACAGCGCCTATCATTTTGTACTGTCCCATAGTTTCTTGGGGGCGGAGAGAGGTGGAGTGATGGAGGGTGACGTCATGCTTGTCCCCGTGGACATTTAGTGGTAGCGTACGACACAATTTGGACAGGAACTGGAAAAAAAACAAAAACAAAACAAAAGGCTGCCTTTGAGCATGCTCAGACTCAGAGAAAGCTGAAAATAATTTATCTGAGCGCACGTGCTCGCACATGCACCAGCTTGACAGCTTGCAGTTATGCTTTAGGCCAGAGGTGGCAATCATGAGTAAAAAAAAAAAAAAAAAAAAGCACTCTTAAGAGGCCGCAACATACATAGGACGCAAAAAAGGAGGTTGTAATCTGAGGTTGTCGGTTGTCGGATCCAATGTTGTCTATGAAAAGAAAAAAAATAAATAAATGAATACAAAATAAAAATTCTATATTAAGAAAGCAAGCGTAAATCAATAGGGCTACAGGCGGTCACCAGCCCAAACGAAAACAAGAAAAGCGGCAGCATGCTACTCATGCTACAGCTGGGCAGCTGTGGAGAAGAAAATAGACAAGGTTAGGCAATATAAAAAAGATGGACTTCACCACTAACATTGTGCCATGACGTGTCAAAGCAATATTCGTACCCTACACTTCCTCACTACCATTGCCCTATATCTCCCCCTAATTACTTAATGAAACCGAAATGAAGCGGGAGCTCTTAATGGTGGCCGGAGGAAGTGTGGGGTGAGCATCAAGGCCACGCATAACTGTAACAGATAAAAGAGTCACAGCTGCAATTGTGTGGGATTCCTATGTAATGGGATTCAACTTTACCTTTAATCACAGGATTGGGACGATACAGGATAAAAAGTTTACAGGAGTAGATGGGAGAGGCATTGTCCAGTAGGAAAAGGAACTCATGCAAATAGCCATTTTGTGCTTTTCTGTTGATAAGCATACACACTGAGGTTAGCCCAAAGAACTACATGACCCACGAGGCAATTGTGCATCTGGTTGCACAGAGAGTGGAATGTGATTGTAGTGAAAATCCACTCCTGTGTGACCCTCTAATTGGCATTGTTTTACAGTTTTACAAAGGTTGCCATAACGTACGTAAAGCCAACTTTCTCTGGTACTTTATGTGAGTGTCAGTTCTTTGCATAATGCACAGTGAAGGCTCAGACTCTGATAAAATAAAAGAACACATCGTACAAATCTGAAAGTAAGATGCATTGGATGCATCTTTCCATGAAGCGACTCCTCAGAAGCACAAGCAGCGATCTCCTTCTGGACATTACTGTACATTTGTGAGCGCTGTCAATGCATTTCTTCAAAGTTTCAATAACGATGACGATTACGGTAATTGCTTTCTTTCCAAAGTGGGTCCATATTTAATCTATGAAATCTGAACAATGTTGGCTGAAGCAACATATAGAGATGTGTTATTTACATACTGATTCCTTTAATCCTTTATAGGGAAATTTACACTCTTGGTTGTTCTTTATTTTTTGATTCACAACATTTTGTTTGTACGCAGCGTGACTTGAACTGTGGCCATCTTATTCCAAAGTCCTTACTGCTTAAATGCAGCAACAGTATTTTTTCACCAGTAAAAAAAAAACATGGTTTGATATTTTATTAGACTTAAATAGTCTGTTTAAGATCATTATTTTATTTATTGGAAGCAAGTTGAAGCTGTGACAGCATCAAGTCTGCAATGAATACAAAGCAATTCCTGACTCATAAGTGGAAGCAAACACAGAAAAAGGACATGTTAAAAATCACTCATTGTAACAATTGAGCTGAACAAGGGATCTGAATAATCAGGCTGCTGATTATGTTAATGGACATGTTACAGATATTGTCAGTAAGCTGACTGAGTAAAAATGTAAAGCCAGCCCATCATCTTTAAACTGCTAATCACATTATTTGTGTTTTAATTCTAATTACCTGGGTAGTGTCTTCCCAGGAATATTATTAGGAAATGTCCACTTTATTACCTTTTTGTATGCGTGTGCTCAAGATTGGTTAATCACTCACAACTCCTTGTACGCATGTTGCAGCTCTGGCCAAGATTAGCGTCGCTTATGCTAGCTGCCTCCCAATGAGTTTTAGCACATTCAACAGATATCATTTTTAAGGGCTCAAGTAGCCAACTCATTAACATCTCTGCGCACAAAAGCGTTTTAATGCTCATTGTGGAAGGTTCGAGTCAATGGAAAGGATACTAACCGGACATATATACTCACCAAGAGCACAACTGAGTTATGATTGTAGTAGGCTACTTTGACAGAGCAAGTGTGCAGTGTGATTCAGGGCAGTGTGTTTGAAAAGGAATCAGGATCACTCTGACAATTGACTCCCTTGCCTGAGCTGCCGTACAGTAGTACATTGTGATGGACATCATCTAGTAGAGGAGATTGGGCTCCTGGGAGTTTTCACCCAATTAAGGGTGTGGTTGGCATGTCGATCAATAGCAAGCTTTATAGAACTGTAACTGCTGCTGTATGGCAAGAAAATCTATACCAGGGGTGTCCAAACTTTTTAATTTGAGGGCCACTTACAGAAAATCAGAAGGACGCAAGGGCCACATAATGTTATGAAGAGAAATTGTGTTTATTCCTAAAAATTGTACAAATAATTTATTTGTGCTTTTGAATATTTAGAAAAATGCTACAGTATATAAACCAATTTATTTGTAATCTGGCAGTAGGGTTATTATAGTTTTGGAATTTTTCATTTTAGTTAGTTTTTATAAGTTTTTAGGGTGGTTCTGTTTTTATTAGTTTAGTTCTTTAAAAAATGCTTAGTTTTAGTTTAGTTTGTTAGTTTCAGTTTTTTTTTATTTTTTATTTTTTTTTTTTTTTTTATATGTATTACCCGTGAACAATATTTAAAAAACACCATGGGAGCAACCTCACCTTTTGGTGCTTTTCTATTGGCTGCTGCTAGATGACGTCACTTCTGTGTGACATACTTTCAAATGTCATTATTCTGGTTTATATCAAAATAAATCCACTAAAAATCACATTTAAAATCATCCCCAAAGGCTCATGCATTAAATTAATTACCAAAGACTAAAACGAAGGACATATTTGCTATAATTATAGTTAGGTTTAGTTAGTTTTGTAAACATAAAATATAGTTTCAGTTAATTTTCGTTTTTATTTTATTTTGGTAACGATTGTTTTTTGAATTTTAGTTTGTTTTTTCATTAGTTTTAGTTAACTAAAATAACCTTTAATGGCACCTGTTTTTCAATACCCTCCCTTCTTACTTTGACCATCTCCAAACATTTTTGTTTTGTTTATTTTATTTGAACTGAGTCAAATGCCATTTTTAGCATATGTCACGGGCCACTGAAAAATGGACGGCGGGCCGCAAATGGCCCCCGGGCCGTGGTTTGGCCACCACTGATCTATACTAAAGGCAGACATTGCTGCTTCTTCGATTGGAGCATACGTTTGCTGTCATTTACGTACAGTATACAGTAGATTGGTTTCCAGCATTTTATTGCGCTGAATTAAAAAATCAACATTTGTGTCGCCCTGGAATAACTTTCTTCAGTTATCAACCAACCATTTTACAGTAGTGGTTGCATATTTTTATCACATACAATTAGGAATCTCTCACTGTAACACTGGAAGACAAATGGTTTGCAAAGCTATATTTATATGCCATAGTAAATATAGAAAGTAAGTATGTATCCTATTATGTAATGATTTTGTTACGCAAGAATGAACATGCAATAAGCCTCTATCATCATAAGCCTATGCTAACATTTATGTCAGAATTCAAACTGTAAAGGTTAAACAATAGGTGAAAACAATCAAATCAATTGCAAAATGTGCTCTGTGCAAATTTCAAGTTGCTCCTCTGCTTCCTTTGTCGCTTGATTTTTTTTTTATGTATTTTTTGGTATTTCATTTGTCTCCTGCCTCCTGCTTTGCCCCCCTTCATAGCAGTCTCACACCCACCTGTACCACTTTTAATTCTTCTTGATCTCAGGGCTGTCTCTCTTCGATTATCTATCAGACTGCAGTGCCTGCAGGAAAGATTCACACTGAAGTCAAATTCTGTCAGCTTTTTTTGCCTCTTATAATGGAATATTGTATTTGTGCTTGAAGTGCATCTTTATTTTTTTTATGAAAACGTCTGCTCTCTATATTCACCTCAAGGCACCTGCTAATCTGGTTTTAAACCAAATAAATTACTGACATTCAGAGAATCATGTCAATATATTTTGAACTTTTCTTAATGTTCCTGTAGTGCACAGATGCATTGTGTTGCCCTAATGTCAATTACATTTGATCTCTATCCATAAGTTCCATTTTGCTCTCTTTTCTTAGTTGATTTGTGATTTTGTGTTATTGATTTCCCATGTCTGTGTGGAGCTTGTTGTCAAATGTCAAACAATAATTTCATGTGGTCCATCTGTCTTGCTCTCTTATTTCCAGCCAATCACTTCCTGTCACCTCTCATACGTCACTGCATGTCGCTCTTGTGTCCACTGTCCACTATTATTAGTTTCATGTGTCGGTCAATCGCTGAATTGTCAGCCATCCCCTTTGTGTGTCTACTCCAATCGCCCTCTCTACTCATGACTTGCAGATCTATTTGGTAGTCTAAATGTTAAATGCATCATGATTTTTAACATCCTGACTCATTTTTAAAATGTGAGTAAGCCGACATGTGACAAGTGAAAATATATAGGTATAAAAGAAGCCGCTGATAAGAAATAGAAGCTAACCAGTCCAGGGTGGACCCCACCTACTGCCCAATGCCGGCTGGGATAGGCTCCAGCACCCCCTGCGACCCTTGTGAAGGAATACGCAGTCAATAAGGTGGATGGATGGAGGATGGACAGATTACATGGTTTCAACGTTTGTAATAATTTCCATCCACCCATACATTTTCTTGACTGCTTGTTCCTAACAAGGGTCGCGGGGGGATGCTGGAGCCTATCTCAGCTGGCTTTGGACAGTAGGCAGGGTACACCCTGGACTGGTTGCCAGCCAATTGCAGCTGTAATAATTTAAGAATTAAAAGTACAAGATTTTTGAGAATGCACTACCATCAATTAGCTTTAAGTATGTGTACTGTAATTACCAAACAAGTCAACTCAATTTTATTTGTCAGTAACTTAATGTAGGGGGGAAAGTATTGTTTGGATAAAGTGACATCACTTCCTGGAGGCAGGCATGGCAGGGCATGCGCAGACAAGTTAGTGTGCACAGCGGATGTTCGTTTTAGTACCCTTCTTGACCTGAATGTAAGTACCCGATTTTGAACAAATGTATTTTTTTTTATTATTATTATCGCATTCCTAGTTACTGAAGCCAGACATGAGCATGAAATATCAGTTTACAAACATTACTGTCAATGAAGCCATTCCTCACCAAAGTTAATGTATTCAGTTAATTAGCCTTGTTAGTATTTGGAATGTCGAGACTGTAAGTAAAGTAACCGTGTATAGAATGGCCGTGGCATTCTGCCTGCTCTAACCGCTCTCTTTTACAGTGTCTACAGACTTCTGATTCCGCTGTCAATGTTGAAGAAGAGATGATGGCTCTGTACTTTGTGTGAGGTGAAAATGGACAAATGAGGGACGTAGGGATCGTCATTGAGGGTTCCATCAGGATCTCAACTGAGCCTGCTGCCACTTGCTTGTTCAGTCTTCCCTCGCTATAACGCGGTTCACTTTTCGCGGTCTCGCTGTATTGCGGATTTTTTTTTAAGTGCAATTTTGCATATTTTTTTACAGTAATATGCCCATTTTATAAAATTTATGAAGGTTTGAACATTGTCAATGTGAGAACATGTAAATGCCTCAATGAGAAAAGTGTATAAATTGTGCGGTCGGGGATTTTAGAGCCTTAAAACATTTATAAGCGTTGTAAAACATAAAGCTAACTACTTCGCGGATTTCATTTATTGCGGGCATTTTTTGGAACCTAACCCCAGCGGAAAACGAGGGAACACTGTACTAACTTCTGCTTTGGATCTAAAATAGGCTACCCCAAACCTCTAAAGTACACTTTTGAAGTATTTCCAAAAATACTTGTTGAAGTGAATGCTGAGGACCTGTTAAAGGTGCAAAGACCGAAAAACAATGTCATGATGGAGTTGTCAGCTGGGTGAGCACCAATGAGACTCAAACCCTTCTGAACGATGTGTGTAAGGCAAAAACAGACTGTACCCTCCTCAGGAATCGGGTTAGAGGGTTACATGCGTTTCTCACATCTCCAGATGGTCCAAACTGAAAATGCATTATAACGTTCTCTTTCACAGTAATGAAGTAGCCTACAACATTTATTTTTTGTGAAACTGCCTCTAAGCCATTGGTGTCCAAACTACGGCCCGCCGTCCATTTTTCAATGGCCCGCGACATATGCTAAAAATAGCATTTGACTCAGTTAAAATAAATTATCAAAAACAAAAATGTTTGGAGATGGTCAAAGTAAGAAGGGAGGGTGTCGAAAAACACAGGTGCCATTAAACGTTATTTTAGTTAACGTTAACTAATGAAATAACAAACTAAAATTCAAAAAACAATTCTGTTAACGAAATAAAAGTGAAAATGCTTTCTAAAAAACAAAAACTAACAAACTACGTTTTATGTTTACAAAACTAACTAAAACTAACTCTAATTATAGCAAACGTCCTTCGTTTTAGTCTTTGGTAATTAATTTAATGCATGAACCTTTGGGGATGATTTTAAATGTGATTTTTAGTTGATTTAGTTTGATATAAACCGGAATAATGATGTTTGAAAGTATATCACACAGAAGTGATGTCATCTAGCAGCAGCCAATAGAAAAGCACCTTCAGATGAAGTTGCTCACATGGTGTCTTTTAAATATTCCGCACAAGTAATACACATAAAAAAATAAAAAAATAAATTAAAAAAAACTAATACTGAAACTTAATAAACTAAAAATAACCACTTATTAAAGAACTAAAACTAATAAAAACTAACAGAACCAAGCTGAAAACTAATTAAAACTAACTACATTTAAAAAACAAAACTCAAAACAAAAATAAAACCCTACTACAAAAAAAAAAAAAGTTTATGTACTGTAGCATTTTTCTAAATATGCAAAAGCACAAATACATTATTTGTACAATTTTTATGACTAAACACAATTTCTCTTCATAACATTATGTGGCCCTTGCGTCCTTCTGATTTTCTGTAGGTGGCCCTCAAATGAAAAAGTTTGGACATCCCTGCTCTAAGCTTTAATGTACTAATTTGAAGCCTTGTTCCTGCATGAATGACAAACCAAACACAATGTACTGTAAAGAAATCC